>NW_020955494.1:447749-489120 GCF_003031625.1 Empidonax traillii
AAGAAGAAGAAGAAGAAGAAGGTAAATCAGAATGAACTGGCAAACACTTGGAAGAACAAATTTCAGAACTCTTGCCCACTGGAAGATGTATGTACTGCTCCGAGCTGGATGCAATAAATCTGAAGGCAGGCTGTAATGGATACCCCAGCTAAGCAAACCTAGGAATGACATGGAAACCACAATGTAGTAATAATGCTGTTCCCCATCTATCTAGCCAGTGCTCAGTTAGCCATTGCAAGTCTGAAGCTGCACATTTACACACACACACAGAGCAGGTTGCTTGAACAGTCTGGAATTATGATCTGATTTTGTCTGGGAAACGACAATGACCACAAATAAAGGACAAAAATACACCAAGACCTAAAACCCACAAGAACAGTACTTCTCTTTTAGTGACCATTTTGGGGATGAAGCTGTTTATGTACTCATAAAACCTAATGCAAGGGTTTAAAAGATCTTTCATCCTATTTCCTGTCCTTTTAGATGGTATCTGAGTATGGGTCATTTCAGCTCTTCAAGCACAGACACTCTCAAATGTTTACAGCATCTTAACAGTATTTTCTTCTGTGACTCCTTGCTAGGGGATACAGGAATAGAAAGTGAAACAAAAGAACAGATTTTTTAAAGCTGAAAGTTGCCTCTTATTTGGACCTTACAGTTTATGGTTAGGTTCACAGACAAACCAGGTGTTTTTCATATAAAAGAAAACAGAAATAATGCATTTTAATGGAAGAAAACATTTGTGCTTAAACACATCTGTCTGTGCAGAAGATTGCAAAGAAAGAAAAACTACTTGGTGTTGCCTCAGCATGGAAGCATCTAGGAGATCTTCTGAGTCCTCCACTCAATGCTATTTACAATTTGTCCAAGAATGACAATCTCTCATTCATTTGGTTTTAAACTCTGGATCCTGGTAACACATTGGCTTCCCCACAAGTAAAACCTGATTATAAGTCATCATCTGCTATTTGAAGTGCACCAGGGAGATGTCAAAAAATCTGATATCTTTTTTTGCCACAGTTAACCTGTAACAGTTGCACCCCACCCAAATTGTATAACAGGAATCAAATCAGGACAGTTCAGAAGACAGAAGTTCTGCAGGGATTGGATCAGTGTTTTGAAATACAATTCCTGATGGGATACAACATACGCAGAGCTAAATGCACACACACACACAGAGAGTATGTCATTCTGTCTCAAGATAGCTAGGGAGGAAGAAAAGGAAAGTTTAATTATACTTGCATTTGACATTCCCAGAAAATGTGACACAGTGGTGGTGAAGGTGGGACGTGACAGACAAGTGAGGATGTGAGAAGGAACCACAAGCTCCAACTGTGAGCAGCGCTGATTTCACTGCAGGTCTGTACTAGAAGCCTGTTTCATTTTGTTTCTAACTTCATTATTATTTCTCCCTTCAAGGCCACTTTCAAGCTACACAGCAACAGATACTGGTGCATTTTCAGCCATCAACTCTTATTGCAGGAGACAGGGACGTCCCCATGCTCCCTCTGCCACCTCCCTGGGAAGCCATCAAGGTCCTCAACTTGGAGTCTTGTGCTTAAATCACAAGATGCATCCCTTTCTTCCCCAATACCCAAAAGCACAGCTACAGTTTGCAAATCCCTAATTGCTAGAAATAACATCGTTCCTCCAAATCCACGTGGAACAAAATATTTTCCATTATTCCTTTGATGAAGCCAGGCATGTGTTTCAAGGCTCCTGCTCTGAAGTCTAACAGCTTCTCCATGCCCTAGTTAGGTCAGACAGGGCCCCATTCATAGCTCATAAACGAGAGGAGGATTTACGATCCCCCTGACTCCACGGGACGAGCTGCAGGGAAGGCTCTTTCTGTGGGCAGAAGCAGATCCTTCAGCCCAAATGGCCAGAGGATGTGGGCTGGCTGCTCTTTGCTGCTAACTTTTCTTTTGGCTGCTGTTTTTTTTTTTTTTTTTTTGAGGCAGTACTTACTTTGGTGGCTCCTTCCTCCCTAGAAGCTGAATGGGGGCAGCAGGGTGTGAGGTTTCCTTCCCTTTGGAGCAGCTGCTCTTGGGATGGGCTCAGTGGGATTGGATGGGAAAACGCAGTTCAGCTGGGGAAGGGAGAAACACCCAGCCTGTGACTGGCTGTGGGGTGGGGCCATGGGCTCAGGGACAGCTGAGCAGGTGGTTTGGAGGCTGCCTGTGATGGCTGGAGAACTTCCAGGGCAACAGCACAGGGACCCCACAGGCGCTCACATCAGCAGCTTCAATGCTGACACATCGATCTGTCTCATATTTTATTTTCATCCTGATATAACTTGAGATCTGGAAACTGTGTGGCTTAAAAATAGGTGAAAATTGGCAAGCAGAGCCAAAGAGATGTCTCTGCAGATCTGGGAGGATGCTCTCCCACAGCAGGTTGCCTGCAGAAGGGTAGTGTAGCCACAGGAGTTGTCCCTTGAACCCACCAGGAGATGGAAATGGGAATAGATATTCCCACCAGAGCAGTTTTGGCTTCTTGGTCAAGTCAGGAGCAGTGGAATCACCTTCTGAGCACCTACAGGAGGCTACTGGCATTTCAGTCCCAGTTTTACACCTCCACTTTCTCAGTTCCCTCCTCTGTCATCCCCAGAATCTCTCTCTGCTCCTGCTCTCTCCCTGTTATTGCTCTGTCCTCAGTGGCCATCCCTGCACTTGCCTCCACTGGAGATTTAAAATCTGTGACTAAAAATTGGAAGGCAAACCCCAGACAGCTGGGATTCATAATAACTCGCATTTCTAAATGAAAAGTGAACTCGAAACCACATTTTTCATATATAAAGGCTGGGCAAAAAGAGCCCTTTTGACTGTTTAAAAACACGTTTTGGGTTAATGAGTTTGTTGATATCAACAAACTGGCATTTCTGATGGAAAAAGCCTTGAACAGCTTTAAGACACACATACACAGATGGTTTATACACCATGCAAGGGACTAAACCAAACGAAATCTCCCTAACAGCAAGACAGGGTTTTTATAAATGGCATTAAATGGATGCTCACTCATCCTTTCACCCCAGATAAGTGCAATGTCTAGTGGAGCGTTCAGCTGCAAAGTCCACCCGAGGAGATGTGCCTCTGCCCCCAGCCCCTGAGCCCAGACAGCAGGAGCAGGGGCCATTTTCCTCCAGAGGATGTGCTTCTGTGTGACTTCAGTGCAAAGAATTAACATTGGTCAGGTCAGACAGAAAACAATGCCAGGTTATTTTCTCCTTGACCAAAATTGGCCCCGTTCTCCTCCGGTCAATCTAAATCTGGTCTGCATTAAAATGTTAAAAGCCCTCCCCTGGAAAAAAAAATAAATCAATTATGCATGTGAGTAGATGAAGCAGGAAAGGGAGTCCAGAAGCTAAAGTCTTCATTACAATGGCACATAAAAATCACAGGAGAGGAGAGGGAAACGTCAGGAGCTGGCACTCTGGGAATGTGCTGTTGAGGAGGGGACAGGAGCAAGAAGTCCTTGCTGAACTGAACTGCTGCTTTCTTGTCCTGGAAGCACTGGCTGCAGAGAAGGAAACATGTCTTGCTAGCACATTGCCTGCTCACCGATCTGCCTTTCAGCACAGGAAACATATCCACTCACACTTTCTTTTAATGGCTGTCTTTCAACAGCTCCAAAGTTGTTCGACGTCGCTAAAATATTTGTAAGCAGAGCAAAGTGTGCTTTGGGGCTGTGCGTGAATTCTTTGTGAAGGGCTTACAGAGGAGCTAAATTAATCATAAACCATCTCTGCTTAATGCTAGTAGTTCATGTTCACGTAGTCCCTTCATCTGGATGGCTACACGAGGGTTTGGTGAGCCATCCGTGGGACCTTTGTGGTTACAGGCACGCAGATGAGTTTAGAGGCAGGAGCTGCAGACACTTCTTACTCAACACCTCGTCAATCAGGACCTCTGTCGTGAGGTAGGTGGCTCTCTGTCCTCACAGCCTCGCTGTGCCAGCTACAAGGGGCTGCTGTTGCCCCATTTCCCAGACAGACAAACTGAGGGCCACTAACTGGTGCCACAGCAGTGAGGGGAGCCAGACACCCACAGCCCCAGCAGAGCAGCGCTGCAAAGCTCTGCATCTCTTAGTTCTGATCTCTTATCATCTAATGTTGGGGCCTGCTGCTTACAGACCACATGCTGTTGCAGTCTGTGCCACAACTGCTTGTGACTTATTACTCACTCTTCTCAGAAAGCAGGTAGAAACTTTGTGCATCTGAGCACTTTAATCTCAATTACCGGTTGAAGTCGGCCCAGGTATTCACAGGTTTCAGGGGGAACTGACAGCCACACACCCACATGCACACAGAACTGAATGACACAAATTCTTTTTCTTCAGAAAGCAGCCTAACAACTGCTGTACAGCACAGACAAAAAACCCCAGATGCGGCCTTAATTAGATTTTCAGGAGACTACATCAGACCAGGTTGGTTATTTCACACAACAGCTGACAGAAATGTCCAGCCAAGAGGGACTTTTTTTTTTTTTTTTTTTTTTTTTTTTTTTTTTTTTTTTTTTTTTTTTTTTTTTTTTGTCTCTTTACAGATTCTGGTCTGCAAGGTCTGGTTGATTTTACCAGCCTTTGGAAGCACAGGTGTAGGAGAGCTTGCAAAACTTAGTCTTGCATAAGGACGTTGGTGGGTTGTTGAGTGTCTGACTCACCTTCTGGTTTCCTCCCATAAGTCCTGATCGTTGCTTTCTTTGCAGGTAGTTGAGTGCATGGGTTAAAAAAAATAAATGTACTAAAGACTGGGAGGCAACAATTCCTGGCTTTTGCCAATGACTTACTGTGTGACCTGGTAAAGTCACTTAGATGGGCTCTGAAAAAGAGAGGTGGCCCTGCCTCTCCATGTGCAAAAAGCCCTGTGAGTCTCTCACGAGCATCTAAATATTATCCTCTCTTATTTTTTATTTTTAGTTGACATTACACAAAAGCCAAGTTTTGCATCTCATGTTAGAAAAATAACTAAGACCAAAGAAAATTAAGGCTCTTGGATTTTCCTGCTCGGGGCTTGTTACAGCAGGTGGTCTCCAAAAGGTTTTGCGTTCCTGGTGGTCCCAGAATAGGGCTGTAAAGTCAGACTTCTGGTCTCATTACAGGACTTTTTTGGCTAATGTAGGGCTTGGCCTGAATCCCACTCCTCACTCAACACAGTGTGACCCTGCTGGGCAAATTTCAGCAGCACTCATCTGATTTAATGGCCATGGGCTGTGTTGTTTGACCTTAATATTGCCTAATGCAGGGATTTTCCTGGGCTGGGAGCAAGCCTGTACAGAATCTGAAATCAATAAACAAAGGAGACTGCTCTTAATTAGTGTTAAAAAGAAGAGAGAAAGATAAATATTCAGACCTCCACACAGCCAGGCATTTCGTTCATCAAATCCCCCAAATCCTCCTGCCAGTCCGAGCCTAACTGGGAACAGACCACCAGCCCAGTAAAGGTATACAGGGCAGCTCCAGCAGGAAAAAGGAACATGCAAAGCATCCCCTTTCAAAAGGATTTGGGAATATCAGTCTGGGCTTGCTCGGAGACGAACCCTTAAAACAAATCCAGTCCCACCACAAGCCTTTGCAGGACCAGCGCTGCCTGTGCTGCACGGACGAGGAGAGGATGGGGCGTTTCAGTGCTTATCAGTGCTCCACAGGGCTTTGGGAGGCTGGAATGACCCAGTGCCCTCAATTCCCAGAGCTGGAGGGTGGCTGGGCAGCCGGCTGGCGCGCCGGGGACAGGCGGGAGATGCTCCAGGCAGCGCAGTGGCCGAGGGTGTCACGCGGAGCTCTGGTGGCACCGTGGGGGACAGAGACGTTTCCTCATGCCCAGATGTTATTGCTGCTGTCAGTGGGATGCCCTGAGTGTGTACTCAGGGCTCACACAACAGGGGCTTGTTCTCTGCAGCCCCTGGGAGCTGCTGGGACCAAAATGTGAGGCGTGCTGCTGTGAGGAGGCGTGAGAAAAGAGTGGGGCCCTGCCAACCCTGCCCACACTGAGGGCAACGCCGTCACTTCTGTCTGAGATTAGAACCACTCACAAGCAGCCTTTTGTGGCTGCCCCCAGAAGGATTTCTGCAGCTTCCTAGAGGGATGGCCATCACCCATCTCCTGGGGGCTGCAGGTGTTACACCTAACGTGGCATTTCTGTGGGGTGCCTTCCCCGAGATGGGGGTGTGTGGTGCTTCGTGCTGGTTGGGTGCAAGACAAACACATCCAGGGTGCCTGAAGCATCCTGCTGGCCTTGAGATCAGCTGCACAGAGCATTCTGTCAGTTGTTTTGTGTACCTTGATGGCTATACCTTTCACTGGAGAAAATCACAGTCAGCGCTACAAATAACAGGTGGAAGCCATGACTGGCTAAAAAACTAATCTGAACAGGGCTTTATCCAACACTTTCTGTGATGCTGTGGATTTGCTGTAGTTACTGCAGTACTAATATAAACCTTAAGACACTACATGTCCCCTTACAGACTGTTACTTTTATAACTCGAGTGCAATCCCCACATCTCCCTATACTTCAGAATACCTTCACCACAGTACAAAACCAATTTTATTCCTCTTGGTGTACGTTGTTTTGCTGTCACCTGTCAGTGTTAGCCAGGGAGTGAAGCCCCATGAACACTCACACTCAGCAGTGACAAGTTCATCTTCCTCTCTGCTCTGATTTAGCCTTCTGGCTGATCAACACCCTCCCCTTTCACAGGTTCCCAGCAAGAAAGTCACTGAGAGACTTTTCCACCGTGAACAGCTGGCAGTGCACATGGCCAAGTGCTGCCAGACTGGGAAAGAGCGTCAGGTCTCCCCGGGGCTGGGGGGGTGCTGCTCTGTGGCTCACTGAGATGGAAAGTAGAGATTTGTTTCCTAGTGACCTCAAACAAGTCACTTCTATACCTTGTGCCTCTGCTCTTCTATTTGAAAAAACAGAGTAATTTTCAGGATATCCTTTGTAAATCACCCTGAAGTCTAAAAATGAAAAGTCTTGGTAGGAGATATTGGCATTATCACATTCCTCATCCTCTCCTGTCAGCCCATTCATCACCTTCCCTTTCCTCCCAGTGCTTCCCAGCACTTCAGGCTTCACCCACACCAGCACTGGGTGGGTGGCTGTCCTTACCCCCCTCTGGTGTCCCTCAAGGCTGGCACCAACCCCGCGTGCAGCACTGTCCCTCTATCACCAGCGATGCTGGGCTGCTGATGGGGCCAGCCCTCCCACCCCATGAAACAGTGATTCCCAGGGGCCAGAGGAGTCTCCCCTGTCAGGAGAGCATTGGGAAGCACCCCAAAATATCACAAGAACTGACTTACCACCGAGTCAAGGAACCGAATGCAGCACTCGAGCTCGGGTCGAGTTTCACAGAACTGCCGAAAGAGAAGCCTCCCGATCGGCTGCTTTTCACAAATGCTGCAGTAATCTCTCTCTAGAGGCAAGGAGGAGAAGAAGAGAAGCATGAAAATGAGAAGAGCTTTGTCTTCTGGATTGTTCAGGAGTTTAGAGAATTGCAAATGAGCGCAGAACTGTGACCTCAAATCGCAACAACATCCTTCTCCCCGCCACCACATTTCAGGTACCCACACACAAACATAATTAAAGGCTTTAAGGCTCAAATAAGAGGGGCTGAATTTTGTAGAACTCATTTTGGCAAAATCCAAAAGCCATGCAACTTTTATGAAAAAATAATTCCATATTTTTCTGCGGTGGAAATGTGTTCAAAGGCACTGGTGATGTTTGTGAGAATGTGGGGAGCAAATTACAAGACCTTGAAAAGTGAGTCATACATTAAAGGGCAGAAAAATTTGTAATTCGTGGAGACCTTCCTGGATGCTTTCTAGATACGCACTAAAGTGCCTCTAATCTCTGGAAATGCTCAGCTCACTCTCTGCTAAGCAATTATAGTACAAATTATGCATTTTCGAAGGTTTCAGAATTTCTGCTGTTTACTTGCTGAGCATTAAGGAATGGATGGAGCATATGGCATCTGGCTGGTTTCAGTTTCACACAGCACTCCTTACAGAACTGTATTTCCCCTTAAACTCCATGTTTAAATGCCACTCTGGTGCATCCAGCACCACCACTTGCAGTAAAGCAAAAGGTCCTTTAGCCATCGCAAGGACTAACTGCGGGAAAACAAGGGCGAAGGGCAGGCGTCATCAACTGGCACTGCACCAGCACAAATGCCAAGGGCTTGGGATATTTTTTCTGGTGAGAGCAGAAAATCCCCCAGCCTGCTTGGAACAGCAATGCTTGCTTGAGACACGTTATTCCTCTAGAAGCACACACATGTCAAACAACATACTGTGTTTCCTTAGACGTTCTTCTCACCACCCTCCTCGCTGCCATATGGCACTTGCTGTTATTATGGAAACAACCAGCTTCTAAACACATAACACAGCCCTGCAAACAGACATAGGAAACCCACACAAGTTGTCAGTGCCGTGGTTACTTCTCTTTTGGGCCTGGAGTGGCTCCTGCAATGTCTTTTCTTCCCCCTTTGCTTTGCTCCCCCGTGCCCTTCAGCTCTGGGCACTGCAGGGATGCAGCCACGTGTCTGTGATGGAGCTCACCTTTGCCATGGGGGCACCCAGCCAAAGGGCTCGCTTTTCACTGGTCCCTGGGGACCACGTTCTGCAAAACCAGGCCATCACAGAATCATGGAATGGTTTGGGTTGGAAGGGATCCTAAAGATCACCTCATTCCGTACCCTTGCCACGGGCAGCAACATCTTCCACTGGACCAGGTTGCCTGGAGCCCCATCTAACCTGGCCTGGAACACTTCCAGGGATGGGCAACCAACAGCTTCCCTGGGCAACTGGTGCAGTGCCTCAGCACCCTGTGAGTACATCTGTCCTGATCACAGAATGCTGTGTGAGGTGCTGGACTTGCTGCAGCGCAGCTGAGGGTCAGGAGGGCAGGAGCACCCAAGGCCTCCTCTCGTGGGAGGAAGGAGGGAGCCTGCCCAGTGCTGCACCCGTGTGCAAGTGGGGCTGTTCCTCAGGAGCTGGCCCCTGAACCACTTACAGGGTGGTCACTGGAGGCGTGGGTTGGGACCAGCTGAGCTGTGCTTTTAATTCAGGGTGGTCCTGCTCTTGTCTGGTCTTCTGAAGCAATCTGGGACAACATCATTTTTTTTCGCTGGCATTGCCAGTCCGTTTTGGATCAGGATATCACTCAATCTCTCCAGAAGACTGCAATGCTTTGATATTCTCTCGCAAGTAAAACTGGATTGAAATCAGTGTAGGCCCTACCTTGACCTCCGGTCTGTCTAACTATCAGCACCAACCCCGTGGCACTGGTTTGTTTGCATGAGCCGGAGCCTTCAGCTCGGAACATCGTGACACAGATCCACGTGGTAAGAAAGCCACTGGGCTGGCTGGGACATGGAGGAGCCTTGGGGGTGTCCTTGGGAGCGGTACAAGCTCGTGCTGCTTGACTGAGTAGCGCTCCTGGTGAGAAGGTAAGTGCTGAAGGGGTGTGCAAAGACAGGCAGTGCCAAGGGGAGCGGAGCAGCCAGGGAAGAGTCAGCAGATCCAAACGGCAGCTCACGATGCCCCAGAGGCCAGCACGAAGCTGAGCAGCTCAGGTGAGGTCTCCTGGGAGGTCTGGAGGTTTAATTATGTCTGTCTGATGATGCTTTCTGCTACCTTGACTAACTCTTGAGAGGGGAAGAATTAAACATTCGCCCTGCCTGCTCATGGGAGCACCCAATCCCTCCAGCAGCCCCAGCCCACAGCAAGGTTCCTCACACTAAACAAGCAGGGCAAAGACTGTGTCTGTACTTGTAACAGGAGTAAAACAGAAAGGAACAAACACTTTAATCAGCTGCCTTGCTCTATATTTTCTCTTGCACAGCACTATTTGATACACAGCGACAGCGCTTGTTGTACAAAACGCGGTTAGTTTATCAAAGCTGCCATGACAGGGTGACACTCAGTGCAGCAGAGGATGATCCTGTCACAAAAAGGGCCAGTGATGCCAGCTAAACCAGCGTGCAGATTGCACACCCATAGCTGCACTTCATAGCACAGCAGGAAAAGAAAACCAGCAGCTACACAATATGCCATGTGTGGATAAATGCACCATAAAGAAGACGTGAGCACAGACCTCCTCCTACGGTACAGAACTTGGCCAACACATGAGAAGGGTGACCCACTTGTAATGAGGAAAAAAAAGGAAATACCAGAAATAATCTCTGAAAACACAACAGCCAGAGCAGCTCCCTGGAGCCATCACTCTGTCATGTGCATGGAACTGCTGGATATACCACCACAGACAATAAATAGAGCAGGAAAACGCTTTCATTCCTTGTAGGTGACACAAACTATTTTCTTAGGCCCCGATCTTGCCGTTGGCCTCGCTAAAGTCAGCTAAAGGAGTCTGTGCTCAACTAATTCTCGGGATGCAAAGACTGAGAAAGAAAAACATCTCTCCCAGCTGAAGCTGAGAAAAGGAGTGGATAGTTTTGCTAGAGTAAGGAAAGCAGGAGTGTTTGAACAGCGTGCTGCACCCCAGGGACGTGGCCGAAGCCCCCCGAGCCGTGCTCAGGAGCTGCTGCAGGAGGGCAAGGAGGGAGAGCAGGAGGGCCAGGGGGCTCGCTGGGGCTGGGGCTGTGTCGCTCTCGCTCTGCCTGCCAGCAAAAATATCCACCCAGCTTCAAAAGTTTAAAAAATAGAGGGAATGATTTCCTGAGGAAATGGAAATGTTAAACACTTGGAAGTGAAACCATATGCTTATGATGATGAAGTGTAACTAAAACAGCTCCGAGAGCGATATCTTTGGTAGCCAGACCCTACTGCTTCAGTGAAATCCTGTTTAACACCTGCAAAGTCACCCAAAACGGGGGTGAAAAGCTGGGTGGGTCAAAGCCCTGGGAAAGCAGACACTTCTCACTGACGCCAAGCTCTTCATTTAGAAAACATCGCTGGCAAACAACATGCACATGCAAGTGAATTCTTCATCGTTCTAACACAGTAACAACACAGATAATTATAGAAAAAGTATTACAGAAAACGCCGTCATAAACATCCATAAGATAAATAAAGATAAATAGTGTTTAATCTAAATTCTAATGATTCATTTCCCCCTTTACTTCATAGCTTATGTATTGAAATACTAATTTCTTAGAGCACCCAGCACTGACAACATATCAAAATAGTTACACCTGCCCAGAATACTCCATCACCATTCAAAGCCTATGGCCAAATCTGTTCCCCAACAGATACCCTGGTAAGGTTTAGAAAAAGATCTGAGCACATGCCTAGGAAAAATAATCCTATTAGTAAAATTCCATACTGATCACATATACCACTGATGAAGTGAAAAACGCCACACAGGGTAATGAAAGCTGTTGATGACAAAATCTCTGACTTTCAATTGAAATGGGGGGAAATCTAATATTTGAATTAGATAAAAACCACCCTGTGCCTTGTGAAGGTTTTTTTTGTCCAAATGTCCCATTTAAATACCTTGCATTTTTTGGCTGGCTCAAAGTACCACCTTAGCCATTTTGGAGATAAACAGTGGCCTGCAGAGAGCCCAGGTCCGCCCTCCTCTTTCACATCTGCAATATACCTGGGGGTTTTGGTGGGTTAGTGCTGAGCTACAAAACTGGGTGATGACTCTTGGCTGAAAACCAGCCTTTTCTGATATTCAGTGTAACCTGCAGGTGTCTAAGTGAGACTGCTATAAAAAGTTGCACTTCTGCAACTCATTCTGAAGGGTTGCTAATCCAACCCCTGCAGTCAGCTGGTGAGGCTTCCTCCTGAACATGTCTGTGGGGAGGGATGAGCTCAGTTTAAATCTCACTTTTCTGGTCTACAAGAGCCAGGAACATCTTTTTGGCTTTTTAGCCATTGCTGGTGAGGCCAATGATTGTACTTCTGTACTATCTATTAAGTAGCATTTTATTTTCCAGCATACTGGAATCCCAAGAGAAGATGTTTCAAAGAAATGCATGGAGAATGGCCAAGAAGACAAGCACCATGCTGCTGCACGGGAACATTTGGTCTCTCTATCCTTCTCTGCTATCTTTGGCATTAAATCAGCCTGGAAGAAAACTAAGATCCAAGTGCAATGTAATTCTGCTGCCTGAAAAAACAAACAAACAAACAAAACACATAAACCCAGAAAACAACAACAACAAAACCCCACAAGCAAACCAAACAAATCATCTTCAACATCCAAAAACTCCAAAGAGGATCTAGGAAGACTTAACTGTTCATTTCCTGCTGATGCTCAATGGCCCAAGACAAGAACTCATCTTCCCCCTCACTGTTTTTTGTCTTTAAGGTGAATCAAAGTCTTTTAGATGTTGTTCCAAGTCCATCATTTGTCTGCTGCTCTCTTCCTCTCACTTGCTTTGGTCCAGAACAACAAAACCCACACCAAATTTGGTTTAAGCCCAAATCTGAAACCACTTCTGAGCTTTTTTGCCCATCTCTGCCTTCTTCATGTCAGCTCCCTCAGAGGGGCACACAATGCAATGGAGGGCAAGGGCAAGAACTAAAAGCAAGATTAAAAAATATGCAGCACAACTGAACTGAACAGATTCTCACAGCCCATCATACACTGTGCACTTGCAGCAATTTCCTTCTTTTTGTCAAAAAAAAAAAAAAAAGAAGGCCAAAGCCTTTAAAGTTTGCAGAATTGCTTTGTGTCCAGTCAGAGCACTAATGGAAAACAAATTGCATCTTTAAACACTGAATAACCCCATTTAGAGCTATATTAATATAAATGCATTTTTCATTTAAAACCAGCAATTCTAACAGTGGTGCTTATAAAGATGTCTTATAATTTACTGCTGCTCTTCTCCAGCCAAAAGTGGAATTACCACTTTCTACGTATAAACTTAATAAACAGCACACACTAAACTGCCTAGTCTTTCAGGCTGATGAAAGTTGCTTCTTATCAAAGGTTCCTTTGTGGGTGCTTTAAAAGGATTTAAATTGCTTTGATTGCATTATTAACAGTGTCTGTGTTGCTCTTGTATTTCAGAATAATCTGGAAAGCTGGAACATCAGCTCTTGCATTCTACAAAAGGCAGTTTTCCATCTCTAACAAATGCACTTCAATAGAAAAGATAATCCCTGTGTTCAAAAGCAAGACCCCAAGATGGGTCGTGTTAACACTTCTGTAGACCCACTTATTACCTTCTTATTCTTCCTACTTTTCAATGGTTTTCAGCCCTGGAGGTGTCATGGCCAGTCAGGACTTCATGAACTTTGCTGGGAACCCATGTACGTGCAGTGAAAATCGTATCAGGTTTCTCTCCTGGAGAAAGTGCCAACACAGGACCCTTTCTGATGAAGAAATGTGGATATTGCTGCTCAAACTGTAGAACCTGAGCAAGCAGAGTAACGCAGCAAGGGATCTCTTTCTCAGGGTGCCTGCTTGGGAACGTTGCAGGAATGGGTTGAAGCAACAGGAGAGAAATTTCCCGGTTGTTTTGCTTTGGGTTTTTTTTGGTGTTTTGTTTTTCAGTTTTTGTTTGGGTTTTTTTGTTTGTTTTGTTGTTGTTGTCGTTTTTGGCTTTGCTGTTGTTGTTTTGTTTGGTTGGTTTTTGTTGTTGGTGGTTTGGGGGGGGGGGTTGTTTTTTAAGATGGAAACCCGTTGTGTAGATGCTGAGGACTCTCCACTTGCCCGGTCTCCAGCAGTGCATTTAAAAAGTGAGGCAAACCAGATGGTTAGAGAACACAAGGCAGGAATAAAAATGTCACATTTCAGCTCATTGAAAAATTCCTGGGAACCGTGGCAGCAAGCGATGTTCTAAAAGCCCGATCCAAGCATCCAGGCTCCCGTGGGAATCCCGTTACCAGCACAACTAACATTGTGTGCCCTGCAGACCTCAGTGGCAGGCTGTATTCATCAGATGGGGCTAAAGGCACTGCCCTCCTCGCAGCAGCGTGGCCAGAAGGAGCACAGAGCAGTGTGTGAGCCCGCAGTGCTGCTGGACAGCCCTGGGGCTCCTCGCTATTTCCTTGCAGTGCAAACTCCCGGAGCGGAAATTCAGTCCAAGAGAGCACAGCAGAGCCTTTTCATACATCAACCACTACACTGCTCCAGAACTTCACCTGGCACTTCACACAGATTAAAAGGCACGGTGTAGCCTCTGTCCTGGGGAGTGTTTACCTTGGCAGGCCCGGAGCCCTGCAGGTGCCGGCCGGGAATTCCGAAGCCAAGGGCTGGGATGAAGTTCTCTTGCTGGGGGCAAAAGCGCGCTCTCTCTCCCACCGTAAATATTTCATCTGCTTGCTTTATTTTTAATAAAATCCGGA
The DNA here is from genome assembly GCF_003031625.1 of Empidonax traillii. Taxonomy (NCBI): domain Eukaryota; kingdom Metazoa; phylum Chordata; class Aves; order Passeriformes; family Tyrannidae; genus Empidonax; species Empidonax traillii. The sequence continues at coordinate 462,009 of NW_020955494.1, forward strand.
AATTGTGATGACTTATGACGAGATAATGGCCTGAGAGATTCCTTATTCTAAACAGCCAGCTCGTCCCGGTCTGCAGTTCAAACCAGGCCTTCATGGCTGCAGAAAGCTCAACACCTGACATAGGAAGTCCTGGGGGAGAACACATTTTTTGCCCTTGGTCGATTTTTTCTCCTTTGAATTTAGGAGTTCCCACAAAATACTTGGAGCCCCTCGTCCATGCTGTTCCAGCAAGCGTTGTTTTGGCACTGACTATCCAAGTTTAATTAATTAAAAATACAAATGCAATCAAGCTTACTTGAGACAATGGAACTACCCCGAGCTGGTTTTAAGTCCTGCCAACTTAATTTTCTCTGCTTGTCAGCTGTCTTTTTTAAAACAAACAAAATTTAATCTCCTGATTATCGAACATCTAATGTAATTATTCAGATGCAGACAGTGTTTGCTTTGTATAACTTTCCTTATTTCCACTCTTTTCATGTTGTTAGGCTACAGGGATAAACTCCACACATCACAGCAGCATTACACTGAAGATGGAAAGAGTCCAAACCTTAGAGCTGGACCGATAGGGAAAAAATGTTTGGAGAATGTTGCGACAGATTCGCAGTTAAACACACTTCAGTGATATATATGGCTCTTCTGATTTGTTTTCTGAAAGCAGCTGTATTGAAGCTCGCTCATGGAATTCTATTTGAAAGTCAAATCCCACAAACAGTTGCATAAATATGCTTGCACTTGAACCAGAACGCGTTTGTGGCTCTGCTGATTTTGGACAAAGATTTTGGCAGGAGGGAATAACAACCCACCCACCCACCCACCCTTTTTGGAGCAGCAGCAGGAGGATCAGACCAGATCCTGTGAGCTCAACATTGTCACCACACAGAAAAACACGAGTGGGGTGCAGGGCCTGGGGAGGGACCCTCAGCTCTCTCAGAGGAGACATTTGGTCACCCTGCCCTGTGCCAGGAGCGCAGTCAGACAGCAAGGAGAGAATGCCCTGCCCTGAGACCAGGCTGCTCGCCAGCGGAAGAGAAATCCTCGCCCTAACGAAATCTGAGTTACTCTGCTGAGTTATTCCAGCCCTCCCCAGCCACTCTGGGTATCTTCTAAAAGTTACTGGTTCAGCCAACAACATCCTTTCCATTTGGGTCACTGACCCCAGTGCTCAAAGGCAGGCTGCAGATGCTGCAGGGTCAAGAGTAGGTGCAGCAGGAGAAGATGGAGCTTGCCATTAATGCTTGAGCCTCTCTAGATCACAGAAGCAAAAATTTCTTGTGTGAAGTGACGGGGTGCAGGGAAAGACAAAAAATAATTGCTACAAATAATGAAGACGATCTTTAGGCCTGCTGAAACCACAGAATCACAGGATCTTCTGAGCTGGAAGGGACCCACAAGGATCATGGAGTGCAACCCTTAAGCGAATGGCCCATAGGGGGATGGAACCCTGGACCTCGGAGTTATTAGCACCTGAATGGATGAGATTCCCATCAATTCCAGTGGATCAAGCCTGGTTTTCCCACCTCTGTCAAGCACAAGTCACATGAATAAACCACTGAGTCTGTCTCTCAGTTCCTCAGCACCAGCACGACAGTGGAAATGCACGGGCCAGGATTAATCGCCAGGAAATCTGGATCATGAATGTGCAGTGGGAATGTTTGAAAAGCTTCTTTTCAACTGAAATTGTTAGGCACCAGGTTCTTAAAACACATCCTTTCTTTTCCATTTGGTTGCCAGTTGGAATAACAGTATGTAGAAAGGGAACTAAAAGCAAAATAGGGCAGGGAGACAGACTGACTGGCTGACAGACAGACAGACAGACAGATGGGCAGGTGTGTAACACTTCCAGTCAAAAAAAAAATCACATTACTAGTAGTAAGCTGGTTTCCATTCCCATAAATGACACTCAAAAAGCACACTGCCCTGGATCAGTGCCTTTGGTGAGGTTTCCTGAGCACAGTGCCTTCGTGGCTGCTCACAGAGGTACCCAGGGCATGGTGGGTTTCCAAACTGCTTCACACTGATCACAGAAGATGCTCCACCACCACAATTTCCCAGCACTCTAACGTGGGACTTGTGCAGCCCCAGGGGAAGGGCTGCCCACACAGTCATCCTGACCACCACCTCCGCTAGAAAAGGAGTTTATCTTCTTAAAGGACTTCCAACAATGTCTCTGTGGCAAAGCCAGGGGAATGGAAAAAAAAAGAAATACCTCAAAGAAATATGAAAGCTCACCTCAGAAACGCCCTGGGAAATTTGGGGAACAAACACTTGGTTGTTCTCATTTTGTTCTGCTTTGGATGGGAAGGACAGAACCGGGTGATTTGCTCCCAAAGACAGCAGCTACTGACATTTTTTCACTTGGAACCTTCACGTCTAGTCCGAAAGATTTTAACTGAAGCACCAAACGTACTTTCTGTCTAGTGCTGTTATTTAGACTGGTGAAATTCTGGGTAACACTCGCTGAAAGAAAATTTCAGTAAAAAGTTGCGAATTGAATGTTTAAGGTTATGAAATCTACAGGGCTGTTGCTGTTGTACATAGCACAAAATAAACACCTCGGTGCCAGGAAACCAACGGAGACATCTTGTGAATCGCTTTCTCAAGGCGAAAAGACTTCTGCAAAACCACTCTCTGACTTCCAAAGCAGCCCAGGTAGAAAGTGAAGCAGCTGTCAGGACTAGACTTTTAGCAGGTCAGTAAGATGGCAGAATGCAGAGAGCCACCAGCACTCGCTCTGTGAGCGAATATTTAAGCAGCACACGTTACTCCCAGGCACAGAGTAAAACTATTCACAGGGATTACTTACTCTGCATGCTGTTCAATACTCACTGCAAGTCCTAAGCATCTCAGCCCTTTTATTAGTGACTCCTCTAACAAAATACTAGAGGCTATTAGTTGTTACTTCATTGCTGAATTTTCTTGGTTTTCCGCCTGGTGTTTTGAAACCCCAAACCTCAAGTACAACAAAACTCCACACCGGTAAAACTCCACTTATTTTATGAGTGTTTGTCAATTCCAGCCTTCAAAAAAATTGCAAAATAAGCTCAACCACCAACCTTAATAATCACAGAAAATAATACACTGAAAAATATAATCAACCCTCGCCAATTTGAAGGGTATCACTGACCTCTGACAACACTGCTAAATTACCACTTAACTGGATATTTTGCTCAGCTACAAGTGGTTTATTTGTTATAATACAGACACTGAGTTTGCACTGGTTTATACTGACAGGCTGATTTCACTGCCTGCTGAGTGACAGCCCCCTCTGAGTGGGCGTGAAGGAGCTGAGCTGCTGAGTAAAATTGATAGGAGAGGTGGGAAAGAGATTTTAAAGTCATTTAGAAACACAAATGCACTGAAAGGAACTTGTACAAAAGGGTATTGCCAACGGAAAGTATTTTTTCCTCCTTGACAGAAGTCTGCAGCACCAAGGACCATTTCATACCAAATCATTGCAATGGATGCAGAGAGTGTGGCAGGTCGTGCCCAGACACAAATAAACCATGAACAGTCGTACTTAGGTCTACAAAAAAAGGCAATTTTTGAGTGAACTTCCACTTTATTCTTATGAAAACTAGGTTGTCATAGGGAAATTACCCAAGAACTTTGGCAGTTTTAAAGGTTATTCTAATGTTTGTATTTTTCCAGTTTATCTCCTTTTTTTTTTCTCCTGTTATTTCTCAGTTTAGTTTCACACTGTCATACGAAAAACATCTTACCCTTGAATTGTTTTTTTTTCCCCTGTAACATTTTGTTTCCTGCATTTCAACAGACAGCCACAAATATTCAGCAACACAAAATAATGGTGCTCAGATCTGCAGAACAAGAAGCCCAGTCTGTCACCTCCAAAGCTACTGAAAGGATTTCAGTGCACAGCAGACAAAATGAACAGGAACTTCAGCAAGGGTTGCCTCCCTCGTGAGTAGTGACACGGTATTTAGATGCTGACAAAAAAAAGTCGAACATTTTACTTCTCACTTGGAAGAGGATATTTCAACATTTGAAGAAATGCATGAATAACTGAGATCCTAATGCTTGTCTGAAGAGTTCCCAGCACCCTTCCAGACAGGTGCTGATCCACCAAGACACTGCTGCACTCAAGCATATCAACAGGAGGTCTGCACACACTGCTTCATAAAATAAGCAGAGTATTAAAAAAACTACTGAAATCTGATAAACTCATAAACTTCTCCACCAGTGACACATGGCAAGGAGTAGCTCTGGTGTGGTAAGAGCAGCATCATAACTGGGTGCCATCAGCCCTTCGAGAAACCTCTCCTCAAGCTGTTCTGGTCAGGAATGTACAGGGAGTTGGGGTGGGTGAGGCTAAAAATAAGAACTCTGCAACAGCTCCCACTGCCTCTGAACAGCTGGGTGACGCTGCCTTCTCCGTGTGGAGCATCAGCTCTGTGTCCATCAGTGTGAGCAGGTGCTCAGGGATGGTGAAAGGACCACTGAGGGGGCAGCCACTTAGATTTGCCCTTTCAGTTCCACCAAGCAGAGCAGCCTGTGCTCGTAGCTTCCTGCTGAGCTCCAGCATGGAGAGGGTAGATGCTGTATATGGCTTTTTGGTGCTCAGGTGTTTGGAGCAAGCTGTGGCTTCACCAGCAACATTCCATGTGCCATAGCTAGGCTGCTCCTGTTACTTCATTCATCAGTCCAGCAGCTGGGAGGAGTTCACAAAGTATGGAAATGCCATGTGCAATTATCCCCTTAGAGATGTGCAGGTTCTCCTATGAAAGTGAGAGAGGGGAACACCGAGTCCAGTGAGCTTGGCTGGAAGAGAACCATCAGCTAAGGGTTAAGAGCTACACTCCCAGCACTGAGGTGCACTGTCTTCTGGGTCCTCAGCCCAGGAACTCTACAGAAGACAGGGATTTCCTCTGCAGCAGACACATAAAATGTGCTTCTCTGAAGGGAAAAGGGGAAAAGGCACGGAGAAGAAGAGCCACATGGCTGATGTGAAAGGAAAGCACGCTTGCAACGACACCGAAACATTAGGGGCATTGTTCGAGGGCAGTTCATCCTTGCAAAAATATTATCCTCGTCTCCATGCCAAGGGCGGTGAAAGTATGGGCTACTTGCCATGGAAGTGCTGGGGATTTAGGCTGGACCTGTCATGGGGCTTGTTTACTCTCTGCGCCCGACGGTTCAGACACACTCAAGCGTAGTGTTCACGTCTTGGCAGCAGCTTCTCATTCATGCATTTTCCCCTGCTCCCCTTTGAGGAGTCTTCCTCCTCTGACACTGCAGTGGTTGAAATTTCATTGCTGGCTGAGAAAACTAGCACTGATTAATTTCATCCTACTTGCATGGAAGGGGTAAAGTATGCAGGTCTCCAGCCAGGGACAAGGAAATCCCTGCTGCTTACATGCCACATGGAATAAGCAGCCCATGGTTGAGGCCATTGGACTTCAACAGTCTTCATTCCACCGGCAGGAAAGGAGCAATTATCCGTAGCAGCATGGGGAGCAAACAGGAAGTAATGCAACACATTCACTTTTGAGCACAGAATATTTTGTTTTTTACAAGACATGATATCCCACAAGGAAGAATTCAGCCGGGGCGTCGCGTCGACGCACCCCGAATTATTAAAGGAACGTGATTGAGGTTGCAGAGCTGAGCCTCAAAACCTCGGAAAAAGCTGAATTAAAGCTGCAGGCTGGTGCAGCCTGAATGCCAGTCCTGACTGGCAGTGCGTGCGTTCTGGTACAGTCTTTAATTACATCACTGCAAACTGCTTTTCCCCCGGGACCCTTCCCCCATTCCGAGCACAGAACGGACAGTGCTTCCTTAATGAGCAGCTCTTCAGAACCTCCTCCTCCTCTGCCCTGCTTCAATGGGTGGCCCTGCACTGGATTTACTGCACACAGGCAGGCCTGCTCTGAGCACGGTGAGTCATTTCCCCGTGGACCTTGCTGTGACATTCTCCACGGCAGCCTCGGAATCCTTCACACGTATTCACGGATCTATTTGCACCCCACCTCTGGGAGACAGAGTCCAGTCTTACAGATGGGGAACTCAGAGATAATAAAGATGGAGGTAAAAAGTATCCACTGCCCAGGGTGGCTTGATCTGCTGTGTATTTCAGCTTATATGCCATTTATATGCCATTCCCTTTTTCCATTATTTTCAGTTGCAGATGTTTGTAACCAGGACCCAAAAATCTCAAGGTAACTACAACTACTCAAAAAAAAAAAAAAAAAAAAAAAAAAAAAAAAAAAAAAAAAAAAAAAAAAAAAAAAAAAGAAGAAGAAAAAAAAGCATAATTAGAGGCCAACTGTGAAAAACTAATTTCAAGTGACTTGTCTGTCATCTCATAAGATCTATCCCTGTCCAGTTCCCTAGTGTATTATTCAATCACTTTGGCTATGAGACCATTTTCTTTGATGCTGCAAATCCCCTTTTAAATTTATCACACACCTTTTACCCCATGCAATAAATGAGTCAGTCATTCTATCCTCTTTTATTAGAAAACCCAGTTCCATTCCCAGACTAACTCAGGCTTTTGAACTGACTGCATTAGGGCTCCTGGGGAAGAAAATTAAGCATTTGATATTTACAGGAATATGAATTTAGGCTGCACAGGCAGCCTTAATTCAAAATTTATTTTAGGTGCTCGTTGTTTCAACACATATTTTTGCATGTTTAATTTCCTAAGCTTTCAAGGAACTGGAAAACTGAAGGGAAAAAAAATGTTGTGGACCAAGAGAAGGTCTCACTAATTAGGAAGAGCTCACACAAAAGGCTGGGAACTTTGAACTGCTAACTCGAAGAATTTCCTTTTATCACAGCTTTTCCCGAGCTTTTTCCAAAGTTTTCTTTGAGACAAAAACTCCATCATGATGACTCTCATACTGACACCTATACCAGCAGAGCTGACACAGGGATGTCAGGGTATCCCTTTGTGCTGCTGGGAGAGGAGCTGTAAATTGTGTCAGCTGATCCTCCTCTGTTCCAGGGTCTCTGTGGACTGGGACTCCCCATGTTTTTTCTTTCACCTTCCCTCCCTAACTTTCTGCCATCTTTCCCAGCAGTGCTGCTGCTCCGTTCTAGTTCCTCTAAGACAAGAAACTTCCCTCCACTTCTACAGTAAATCTCAGCCTTTCTGGATAATGGGTCCCAAGTCCCCCACCCATCTGATCCCAGGACTTGTTCTACACAGGAAGGATCACACGCAGCAGTACAAGCGGGGTATGGATTTACAACATACCAGCAGCTCAAGAAAAAGAAAAAACGTACCACAGAAAACATCCAGCATGGAAAATTTCAGTCTACCTAACTCTGGCAAAATCTTCCTCTTATAATGTGCAACATTAGGCAACTCTAGCAATGGATGGTGCTACCCAGCCCACTGGGAACAGCAACCCTCACTCAGAAGGTTTGGCTTTGGGAGAAGTTGTTATTTATTACGTGTTACAGGGCCAGTTCTGCCCTGCCTGATGATGTTTTAGGACCTTGACCTGTGAGGAGTCTCACAGAATGCTGAAGGTTTGACTGGAAACCCCAGAGGATGCTATCTTTGAGGGTTATACGGGAATCAAAACACAAGCGACTTTCTTGTCCAGAGATTTTTTTCTTTTCAGCCTAAATAGATAAACATAAAACGGCAGAAGATGAGGAAAAAGAAGAGAAACTGCATAAGCCTCACACACTGCTTTGTACAATTTTATGATTTTGAATAATTAAGCATCTCAGTCGGCTTATCAGGGATTAATATCACCTTACTTCCCCTGAATTCCATTTGGTTCTTACATTATACATATCCCACATGAGCGCTCTCTTCTCTCAATATTTCTGGCACCAGCATGAGCCTCTTTGGTAAGGACTCATAAGGTTATGAATGTCTGGACAGCCTGAGTAATGAAAGGCCATTTGGGGCCGAACCATTGACCACAGATTTAACTTGCCAGGAAGCATAAAACATAAAATGTAAATTAGGTACTAATAACCCATTTTTCTTCTAAATCCTCGGTGCAGATACGCGGCACGAAGCACAGATTATGTTTTGAGAGAGATTTTGGAACAATTTGCAGTTAAAAATATTGTATGGGGCCTTGTGTTGTGGCCTCAGAAGAGACTGAATTGTGAGTTGTTACTGCTGCCCTTGAACCCACTTCAGTCAATGGAAAGTTTCATTGGCACCTGGATTTGTTGCTTTGGGTAGCTGCCTAGCTACCAGCAAAACCCAGCACATAATACTGTCATCAGGGGAAGAGGAATGTGCAGTCCAGCAAGCAAGACATGCATGGAAAAGTACATTTCTCCCAGCATGTTTTGCAATCTCCATGCTATTCCCTCCCCATCTTCCTTTCCACTGATCTCATCCGTGGAGATGAAGTCAAGGAGAAAGCTCAGGAAGTAGCACTTGCATGGCAAGATCATTTTACTGCCTGTGCATGACCAGCATCATCCTTAGCACAGCTTTGACCCTCTGGATGGGGCCAACATTGTGTAAAAAAACCAGACACACAGCTCCACTATTTCCAGCTGAGGGATCTGAAGGCAACTTGGGGCTGGTTGGGCATGTTTAGTTCCCATGGGAATGTGCTATTAAATCCATGGTCTTGGATCCTGCTGGTGACAGTGTGCACCAAACTGCTGGGAAACAGAGCTGTGCAAGGGGCAACACCACAGGATCTGTGCTGTGCTGCTTTCAGAACACAGGTAAGGATGGGTTCATGTGTGAGCTCCAGCTGCACTGTGGAAGAGGGCTGGAGCCACCAGTCACCCCCTAGAAACCACTGTTCTTGTTCTGTTTGCTGCAACAGTGAGGAAACAACCAGCTTTCCTCTTTGTCATCTCATCTGGGCCCAGGACTATCTAAAAATACAGCGTGCTGAACAAGCTTCTTGAATTAATTACGCTTCAGGTAAAAATAAAATCAGTGTACTTGGCCTTAATGAGATCTAGAACTGCTTCTCCACCCTATGGCACAAATCCTTTTTAGGCAAAACCTGGAATCTTTCTGCTTTTCAATAGGTCAGTACACCTGACATACCTTTCCAGCTCAGTAATTTCTACCACTCTTCGCACCAAGAAAATAAGATATTTCAATCAACACCTTCAAAAACTAAATAAATACCTGGCTTTGGCTTGCAAAGAGGGGAAACCTCTGGCTATGTCACTGATACAAGTCTTGAAGAGAAGACAGGAGTGGATCTCTGCTCCACCCCTGCAGAATTGCAAAGCAAAGTCCCATCTCCTCATACACTCTTCCTGTTATTAATTTGTAGCACTATTACTAATAAAGATTATTTTACTGTGCTAATGCCTAATCGTGGCACAGGACCAAGAACACATGGAGGGGAGCATGGTGCCAGGCACTGAATAAACACAGGAAAACAAGGCAGGCCTACCAGGGCAGTGGAAAGGTTTAGAGAATACGAATAAATATTCTCTGCTTTTGGACTCCTGTCAGAGACACCTTCCAAGTCTTCTCAGGTTCAACCACCACTATTGATGCAGCAAAAGAATCATGACTTGAATGGGTAAAGGAGGACACTCCTAAAAACACACATTCTGGCAAAACACAGACTAAACAAGCCTCTTGAAGAACTATGCATTTGAGAAACTACTCTGATTTCAAAGGGCTGGCTTTTTTTATCCTTCACCCACTGCGTGGACCCACGGTGCAGCAACATGCTGGAGATACATCATGAGATAATTCAGGGACACTAACGCTGCAGAGAAAAGCAACAATACTGCAAGAGCAAGAAAATAAACCTTGAGATTACAATGAAAAAAAAAAAAGAAAAAGAATCTACAAGGTCCATGCATGCTGTCATGTTAACGAGAATCTTGGCTTCGTGGTCCCCAGAGGAGAGCAGATTTGCCTCTCCATAAAGCAGGTCTGAAGGGTATATACATTACTACCAAAGGACAAGCACCACCATTTCCTCTCATGTAATGATCCAAGAGTGCCATTTAATTGAGAGGAATATAAACACCCAGGCTGGAACATGGCCAGGACACTACATTTAACATCCTGCTCTAAATAAGAGATGCCATACGAGCTGCAGTGTCCAAGCAGAGCAGACACAAGCTAAAGTAAAAGATCCCATCTGATAATCCTCCTCCCAACAAACTACAGAGACCAGAATTTACAGTCCTGGGCAACAGCAAGTGTTGAGTCGACCCTGGCTGTCATTGCCAAATGAGGTAGAGCATTTGGAGAACATCTGCTGTGGATGACAGCAAACATCTTTTGCCTTGGAGTGTCCCAGGTAAAACTCCCAGGAAAAACAAAACCAACTGTCTGCAAAAAGTCTCTCTTCCACCCTGTCCCGCTGGCCAGCTTCCCCTGAGTGTATCATCGTGCTCTCAGATGAACTCACTCACAATGTGACAACAGCCTCCCCATTTTTTGGATGTCAGACTTTAAACAAAAGGAAATTTGGGTGTTTGGAAGGTTGTCGCCTCATCCCCTGCCAAAGACCAGGAGAATTTTTTTTTCTTCATTTTTTTAGGAGTGGCCAAACCACTCTGGAATTACACAGTCAACATGGAGAGTATGTCTGACTTGCCTTACTTTCCCCAGGATCACTCCACACTGTTCAGTGACAGCAGCTTGTGCAAACACTGGCAGGAAGTCAGCAAAGACATGACAGAAGGAAGACATAAAATTTCCAGCACAATTAAGAAAACAAGTTTTGGTTACCCTCATCAATCAAGACTGATTAGATCAGTAGGAGTGGCCAGACCTGGCTGTAGTGTGGAATAATCTGCCTGCGTCTCTCACAAATGATATTTGCACTGAACAGACCCAGAACCTCCCTCTCCCTCAGCTGTTTGTGTTGATCACTGGGATCTCATCCCTCCTGTCTCCTGGTCCTGCCCTGGGCACAGCCTCACTGAAGGCACTGTCATACTTTACTCAGGTAATTCCCCTTTTCATCCACACTGTGAAAAGTTTCACAAACATTGCAAGATACTCCAGGAATTCATAGAGTCCATTGATTTCAATGCAGTTCTCCAAATCAGAGAATTCATCTAATTGAAAAGGTTTGCTTCTTTTTTTCTTTTCACAATTCAGCATTCTTGTGAGACATTTCAACTTATCTTCCCCACTTTCAGATTTTCCTTTCAGATTTTTCATTCCAACCTTCACATAACTTTCTGATTAAATAACTGAACTCCCCTGAAACAGATCATATCTTTCAGCATATCCTCAGACTTTGAAAAGCTCAGTAAGCAAGGCCAGGGCTTTAAAATTTCCTTGTAGGTATCCACAGTTCAGTTGGAATACATCTGGGTTCCCACACCAAAAAAAAAAAAAAAAATGTGGAAGCTGAGGACTCACTGATTAACAAACTCTGTTACTGCCCACAGGTAAGACAGAGACCACTTTTTACTTCCTGTGTCTGGTATCACATCATCTCTCACAGCTCTGCATCAGTCCAGCTGTGCTGAAGGCATGGACTTCCTTTCTGGATCCCACAATTCTGTGTCCATGAGCAGTTGGCAGTTGAGTTCTGGATAGTAGCAGTAGCTTCAAAGAGCTACAGTAGGACATTAATAATGAGAAATTCCCGAAACAATGCCTTAAAACAACCTTTCTCTAAAATTAACGGGGGCACAAATTTCACTTGCTGCAAATTAGAGACCAGGAGGTCCTATTTTGTAAGCATTCTATTTTAAAGCAGCATAGATCAACACCCTGAAATGACAGTGCACCTACACTCTGACATGAGAAATGCCTCCAAGGCTATCCCAGCTGCAATGGGCAACAGCGAGAAACACCACAGTATTCACCCACAATCTGGGTGAAACCCTTCAGAAACATTATTTGTTCCTGATACTCCTCAATGAACCTGTGCTGCCACTCTGCAGGGCTGCTCCCCTGCCCACTGCACTAAACCTCCTGCTATCACACCTATAGCTCACAAGGGCCCTGGGCAAACAGCTTCTGATGACCCAGCCAAGAGATCAGGAGAACTTCCACCAGGACGAAAGCAGAGAGCCCCTTGTGGGGCTGGTTTTGTGCTTTGGCTTTGCCTTTTGATGACATGTTTCATGGTGGCATTCATGTTTTACTGCTCATCTCAGCCTCATCGCTGCCTGAGAGATTAATTTCTGTATTTACTTTTCCTTGCCTTGAATTAGAGCGTGATCTTTTACCATGGCCATAGGTCTGTTGTTCTCAGACTCTTTAACCCTGATCTGTTTGATTCCAGGGCTCAATACGACCCAGAGTCCACATTCCTTGTGTTGGCTGATAACCTCCTCCAGGCCACAGATAACTGTCAGCCCACAGCAGCCCTCTCACATAGGTCAGCTATATTTGTGACAGCACATTGACCACACGGCCTTCCCCTTCTTCAGCAGCAGAAGCTGCAGAGCAGCGCCAAGTACTGATTCTCTGACCCCAGGGACTCCCATGGGAGATCCACACCATTCCACATGCAGAGCTTTGACAGGACACCCCAGCTGGACAGCACTGGGTACCCTCTAGGGCAGCTGAGGGACAGGCCAATCCAACAGGATGCAGGCACATAACTGGAGCTTACAAGCCTGGGGTGAGGAGCAAAACCGATTCACTGAAACACAATGAAAAAGTCAGCATTTGTGAGAGGCCACATTGCATTTGCCAAGTGGTTTTCTCCTTATGACTGACGGGGAAACCGTGGGCTTGACATTTGCCTGTGGACCTCTCTGCAGTTCCTCGAGGCTCTGCCAGCTTCCCCTCTGCCCTTCCAAGGGCTGAGAGCAGCAGGACGCTTTGCAGGGGATTTTTCTTCCCGGGTGCCCAGCTCCAGACTGCGCTGCTCAGGGTCTCCAGGACTGTCATTAGCCAGCAGCTCGAGTGGAAAACACCGAGCCATAACAACCTAAATACCAGACATCTGCTGCCTCCCTGCCCCGGGCCGTGTCACTTGTGATCAGTCGGAGAGCTCAGGATCAGCTCGGTGTTGTGTGGGCTGGAGAGCAGCAAACACTCCTGGTGGAAGGGTTGTCTCCTCTGGAATGCACTTCCCCACTCCAGCTTGAACAGCCTGGATTTCACGACCCTCAGGTCATGCTGTAGGGTCCATCTGCTTTCCCAGGCTCCAAAGGGGGGAGGAGAAATGTGAGGAATTGTAAGGGGACTGTAGGAAATGCTTAGTCCTAACCCAGCAGGAAGAGTTTGTGCCTTGAGACATCGACCCAGTGGGTAGAAATTGTAGAGATAATGAGTAAATCTGCCCAGAAAGCAGAATGGGGAACTGTTACTGAGCTGAAGAAACAAACACTTATTGACTTTGTGGGACACAAGATAAAGGGGTTTTATAACTTGGTAAGTAGAATTGTTCTGATTTAGGTTTAAAGTCCATAAATACAAAAAGAGAACTAGCAGGAAACACAGAACTTACGGTCACAGAAGGAGAGGGGTGTGGGGAATTCCATTATGGGATTGCTCCAAGAGTCCACTTAAAATATTTAATGCTGATCCCTCTGCCTTCTATCTCCTTAAAAGAAATCACCTCTTAACATCATGTCATTCAAAATGAATCACGCTTTCCATTTTCCTTGCTCCCTGCCACATCCATATTAAACTATTACACCCTATGCAGGAAAGAATCCAGCCAAAGCAACTGTCTTGCTGTGTGCTAGGAATGGTTTTCTTCAGATGGCTTTAATGCTGAAGACAAAGGCCAGCAATTTACCCCAAGCAAAGCACTGGAATTTCATCTTTCCCCTGTTTGTGAGCAGCATGCTTCCACAGCCTTCGCTGCATTCTTCCATTACATTCCTACTGGAAAGTAGGGCTTAAAAAAACCTCTCTCTAAAACTGTTTTTTTTTTTTTCCTGGGAGACTTGAAGCATCAAATCTTGACCAGCTTTGCCTTGCACACAGACTGCATGGCCCAGAAATGCACCTCAGAGCAGCACAGGAAAGCAGCAAACCAGTGCTCTGAAAGTGGGGAGGAAGGGGAAGACAGCTGGAAATGTGCATTATTTAAAATGCTGGAGGATGAGAAACAGATGCTGGCATGGCATTCGCGGAGTTGAAAGTTACACAGCCCGCACTGCCAGCTGGCAGCTACACTGGTATCAAACCCACAGCTATGCAAAACCCACCACCACAACTGGCACCCAGGCTGGCAGAGCCAGCCAAGAGCAAGAGATCACGGGCACTGAAATATCCTCTCTCTTGCCATTGTGCCTCCACCCTGGGAGGGACCAGAGCAGAGAGAGGCAAGTCAGGCTGCACCTGCCTGGGAGACACACCATCCCCCTTTCAAGGGCTATCTGCGCTTTAACTGTCACCAGGACTTAAGTTTGCTTAAATGAAGGGTAAAAAAAGTGAGGAAGAAAAGCAGAGGGGTGCTTTATTTGCTCTCTAATTCAAAGACTTGATGACCCACATGTCACAGGCAGAGCCTCCAGCTGAACTCCCAGTGCTTTCTCTCTCTGAGGCAGTCAAAGGAAAGGGCTTCTGATCCCTCCCCAGTACATGCTGGAAGTGGGTGAGTTGGCAGCAAGATGAGACTCCCTTATTGCTGCCTACCAAAAAGGGAAACCCTGGAAAACTGCCAGATCTGAGGACTTGTTAGGGAAATACTAGTTTGTTGATGGGAGGCAAAAAACAGATGAGGCAGAATTCCACATAATTCTGCCAACTAGAGCATTGTTTTGACTCGCATCAGCAGAAGGAAGCTATCAGCTAATTTACACAAAAGATAAAGGCTTTTTGGGAGATGTGATTTAGCATCACACACTCCAGCAATGAGTGAGACAGAAGGCTGAAATCACAGAATCACAGAGTAGTTTGGGTTGGAAGGGACCTTTAGAGGTCGTCCAGTCCAACCCCCCTTCAATGAACAAGGGAAAAAACACTGGGGCTTAGGAAAAAGACATAATCTCTCCTTGGGGATGGAGAAGGACAAGTTTGCAGTTGATTTCATATGATATGAACGAAGAGAAACCAAAGGAATATCCTACTTATGCTATGAATTACAGTGAGCATTTATGGAGCTCTGTTTGAATTTCAAGCAGCCTGTAGGTGCTTTACTAGTAACTGGCTGTGGGTGATGGGTACTTGGCACTCAGCTCAGTGGTGCCATGGAGAATAAAATCCCATCCCTTTTTTTTGAACCAGGATGGCAGGTCTCCATCAAGGCTCCTTTAGGATTTGGAACAGAGGCCAGGGCCAGAAAACTTGGGAAAACCGCATGGCTAGAGGGTGGATCCACATCTTCCCTCTCCCTGTGCTGGCCCTGCTGTAATCCCAGGCTGTGCTGATGCACAGAGCCCATGGCAGAGCACAGTGGGAGTAACCACAACCTTGGGTGACCTCTGCGCTGGCAGCTCCTCTGAAGAGCCTGAAACTTTGCACTGCCTCCTTCCCCTCCTCGAGATCTCACCTAAACAAGTTGATTTGGAACTCAGAAGAAAGGCTCTGTCCCCCGAGGGGACTTTGAAGCAGACTCTAAAAAAGACATTATTCCTAGTCACAGGACCAGGGGTTGTGCATGGCAGAGGACAGGGAGAAAGGGCTGTAATTCTGCCTCGCAGCTCTGACCACTGATTCACAGTCACACTGGCATGGACAATACTGGCATGGACAGTATTTTTAGAAGTTGTTTCTTTTTCCCCCTAGAAGATAATGAGGTTCTGGCGCCCTGTGGACACCCACAGTCTCCTGGGCAGGGATGAAAGCAGCCTCAGAGGGAGTGAGTCCCCACCTTGGAGGAAGAAAGCCTTCATGGAGCTCAGGACAGTCATGAGGTCTGCTCCCAGCACTGGGGCTGCTTAACAGCTGCTCTTTTCAGGCTGGGTCTTTTCTCCTCTCTCAGGCAGAACAAGCCTCAGGAATGCTCCCTCTGATTATGCAAAGGGGATGTCTTTCTATCTACCTCCAGTTGCTCCCCCCAGCTCACCCACTCTCCTGTCTCCATTCTCCACCCTCCTTGGGCACAGACCGGGGGCCTGTTCCCTCCCCAGGGGCAGGTTAGGTCCCTCCCACGTGGACCCCAACCTGTCACCAGCACAGAGGTCCTTCCCAAAGATATCCCACCTCATTCTTTGTGCTCAGGCTTAGCAGGTTCAGCCAAAGAGATCTGGAAAGGATCTTGCTTGAAGTGCCAGCTTGGCTCTGGCTGCTGGAGAGCTGCTCAGCATAAATATGCCATGGTCTGCCACAGTAAATCAGGAATACTTTATGATAGTCCATAAGTTCCCCACCACACATCTCTCTCTTTCACATTTTAGAGTCAGGATTGTGCCTTTGCAGGATGTCCCTACTTACTCCTCAGACCCCTCTTGAAGCTTGGTGTGCTGAAGTCACCGCTCATGGGACAAACTATACCTACAGCAAAAGGTCAGATGTGCTGAGCGTGGTCCTCAAGGGCTGAATGTTGTTTGTTTGGACTGATCAGAACAGCTCTGAAGTGACTTACACCAAATTCTTCCTGTGCTCAAAACCACGTTTCTCCATAAGCCGTGTTTACAAATGCCAAAAATATTTTGAAGCCGGAGTTATGAAAGCCTGAAAGCACTTACTTATAGAGGGCTGTTTCAACATTGCAAACACTTGTATGTAGTGGAGCCAGGTCCTGCTGCTCATGAGAACAGCCTCCACCAATCTGTCAACACTGGCCTAACTTGTCCAAGGGAGAGCTCAGAAAATCAGTGTGACGTCAAGAGACCTTCAATGTGCCACTGTGCAAATATAGTGCTGGTGCAGGGCTGGAGGGTGGTGAAATCTGGCAGGCACAAGGAATTTTGTAGCTACCTGCCGAGATTCTATTTTTTTTGTGGGTCACTGAATACTATAGAGACTTCCCATCTTTTGAAATTAATCAGTAAATTCTTCTGGAAAGGCAAAACCTTCTTGTTTTCCTTAATATACTAAATTTAATTGTGACTTAAACGTCTTGATCCGTAACGTATTTTGTTAAGGCTCATAAGAGTTCAGACTATTTACTGAACCATTTTTGCATCGAGCTTTACCAATTCCAGGACAACACTGAGTTCTTCAACAAAAATCAAATACCAGTCTACCACCCTGCCCAAACTTGGGAGATTTTTCATGGTTTGTATTATACCACCCTGCTCTATGATTTTTTTTTTCCCTTCCCTACACTGGACTTTCACTCATCCCTTCCACTACTTCAGCTAAGAGACAGCAGTTTAAGATACAGAACATTTAATTTTACTTGTCTTAGAATTCCCTGGCATTAGTTTAGCATGGTAAAAACGTGATTAGTAAGTAAACAATAGTACTGGCATAACCAGGAGCTCTATTCAGAAGTGGCCTCATATCTCCTGCTTTGATCCTGCTGAGTGGGGGTTCTATTTTAATAGCAGTATTTAACAGAATTCATGGCCATTCCCTGATTTCTGATCTACAGGACACAGAAATATTTCCAATTATCACCTCCAAAGTGTTTTCAAAGCAGCATATAGTGATTTCCTGAAAAATAAATGGAATCTCTCGATGACTTCAAGGATTCAGCCAAACCACCAAAAAAAAATCACATTCCCAGGCGAGTTCCCTCACACTTTGCCTTAAAACAAGAACTAAAAGTTAGGTGTGGAATCATCCTAAAAACACACAACCTCTCTTCTCCTTGAAAGCCAGAAATCACCAGCACAAGGACAACAATGAGCCCCATTTCCACAAAGACACTTTATCTGGGATCTCACCTCAGACACAGATTTACAAGGAGTAAAAATCCCAACCCTCCTAACCCATCACATAACTTGCAGTGCCCCAAGTTATCTTTAAAAGTGAGATATTGAATTTATGTTCATTTTATTGTCCATTTGTACTGTCCAGAAAAGACAACAAACCAGTAGAACTGAAGTGAACTGATCAAAGACCTTCATAGCTAAGGAGAAACTGCACCTTGTGCTGAAAAATTACACTTGATATAGTGCAGATTTTCAACATAGAGATAGATAGACAGATAGACAGACAGACAAAAAATGTGAATGTTGCTTCACTCCAAATATTTTATGGTCTTTGGGTGACTTTCATATAAATTAAGGTTACCACCTGTTTTCTGGTTTTGAGTAAAGAATAGGATGCTTCTTTTCCTCCTGCCCCTCTCCCACCAAAAAAAAAAAAAGGAAGGAGACAAAAATTAGGTTTCCAGTTTTAACCAGAATAACAACTCCCCTTTCTTTACTGCACACATGTCATTCAAAAAGCTGTGTTTTGTTACAAAATGCCTCCATCAAGGGCTCAGCTGAGCAGAGCCCCCACCTCCCCATCACTACCAGGAGCAAAGTCACAAGTGAGTCCAGCAGAGAGACGAGCAAGTTTTTACCATAAATGCAGCCCTACCTCTCATTCCCCATATCCAGCAAATGCTAAATTGGTTTAAAAACTAATTTCCCAACCAACCAAGTACTACCATTTAACAGGACCCGTGAGCACTTCTATAGCATTTTACAATTCCAAATCACTGCATAAGTATTAATTAGGCTTAATGACTCATGTTACCTAATAAGATAATGAAAAAAACCCTGCAGCTCACAATATCTACTTCTATTTTCAGCCAGAGATGAAATGGATCTTTTAAAAGGATATATTCTCCTCTAATTCCTTTCCTGCGTTATCACTGTACAGAAAGTAATTCCAATAGTGTCGTGGCTTTTTTTTTTCCCCTTCTCAATTTGCAAAGGTTAGTTTGTCTTTGCCACAAAACGCAAATACAGAGGTTTAGTGATAATATTTGTTCCTTGGGAGGCTTTCTACCGAACAGTGACTAGTGTGGGCTCGCTGTTTGGTAGGGAGATGTGGATTTGCTGCCCCTTCTCTATGGAGAATAGCAACATCTTTCTTGGTTGCTCTCTGGGTTGCCCCTGCCAAGGTAATACCCAATGGATTAAGTCTTGTGAAATAAATTCTGTAAATAGAACGTGGGCTGAGATCGTTTCAACTCATTTCCCCTGCGTCCCCTTCCCGGCCTGGAAGCTGTCAAGGACAAGCAGCCTGCAAGAGGCCTGTTCTCCCAGTGTTGGCACTGAGTCTCACTAGATGCATAAAACAGCTTGTTTTCCACGTATTTTCTGTGATGGCATTAAAAAAAAAAAATAAAAAAAAAAGTAAAGCAGGAAGAAAAAACCCCCAACCCTTCTCAGTTCCACCCATCGCTATAAACTGGATACAGCTGATCTTGCAAGGGCACCAAACATTGCTCTGTTTGTCCACATTAGAGCACTACAAACCTATGTTTATGATGGAATTACAGCTGGATCTGAAGGATTTGAAAGAAAGGAACTGGACCAACTGTGGGTTTGTAAACAAACAATATGGTTTTGACGTCAGCCATATCATTTCATGTGCTGGAACAGTTTCTATCATGTGGCCAGTTCCTGCCCCTGAAGAGTATCTAATTTAATTTAGATGTGTTCACGATATGGGACAGGATCAAATCCAAGGGCAGCCCTGAAGGCAAGGTCTCTGCTGGAAAGATTGTATAAACTCTACTTCCAAGGAGCAGCAGAGAGCTTCTGGCTCAGGGAAGAGAGGGGAAAGTCCTGCCTACTGCAGATGGAAGGGGAGGATAAAGTGAAGGGAAGAGAAATGTATGGAATGGGCACTGTCATGGGGAGGGACTTCCCCTCTTCTTTAGAAATGAATCAGTGCGAGGGTTTTTTCTGCATTAACACCATCCAACAAAATCTGCATAACTTTTTCCAGAGCAATAAATCCTACCCACAGCCTTCAGTAGTCCTTCCAGTTTTGTTTCCAGTCCTTCTTGGGTTCCTCTCTCTCTGCTCTCTCTGTACTCGCCCTGTGGACAAGCACCAGGGAGGATAACTCACTCAGGGAGATTTTCTTTAGGTACTGCTACACCATCCATGGGATCAGCTTGGGCCTTAAATGACACGAATTTCTCTACAAACATACTTGATTACCAGTGCAACAATTATACAGTGTATATATTTGGAAAGAAAACAGGACACGATTCCCCTTGCTGTTATTTCATGCCACAGAATCCTGACTACTTGTTGAAAAACTATTTCCAATAAAAATTTAAGTTTTTTTTTTCCAAGGAAAGCTGATGCTTTCTACAAAAAAAAAAAAAAATTCTCAAAACCTTAAACTCCAGTTTTAGCCAAAAACAAGAGACCAGCCCTAGGTGTAGTATTCAGACCAATACTACAAAACAAATCACAGAAGTTATAACCACCTGAGCTTGGTTATTTACAGTGGAAGGCAAGCTGCAATTCCTTCCTTTGATCCATTTGTTGGCTTCAGGATTGCATTTCCCAACCTCGCTCTTTTAATCACTGTAAACATCAGGGGCGAAGAATTCGGTGGAGAGAAAACGGGCCTTGTGGTTTTGATCAGACTGGTCTTTGATGACTTCTCTTTCCCACTTTCAGTGCCTGAACTTTATACGTGACACCGCCACATAGTCTCAGATTCTGTGATCTGCATGTGAAGTCACATCATTTTGCTGCCACATCTCCATCCCCTGAGTGGATCCAGCCCTGGGTGTGTATCTATCCATCTGTCCATTCCCAGGTGGAGCAGGGCAGGGTCCCACACAGGCACATTATCCCTCAATCAACATTCCCTCAGGAGCAAGCCTGGAGAATCACACTTTGCTTTCCCAAGCCCCCTCACCCATGTGTTTATCCCTGCAGTGCTGGCAAACCTCTGAAGCCAAGGAAGCCAGAACTGCTGATGGGAATTCCTGAAAGATTTCCCAGCAGGGCGGTCCAAGTTACCTTTGAATGAGATAACCCCGGGGACAGCAGCAGTCTTTCTGCCACAGGATGGAGCTCAGTGCAGGCTGCAAAGCATTTTCTAGGAAGCCTGATAAATACTCCAGCAACCTTCTGTCACTGATGTCCACACCGCAGCTCTTTGGCTGCCATCAGCACCCACCCTGGCAGCTCAGCAAACCTCATTTACGCAGGTCTGAGTGCCACTGCAGAGCCTGCACCATCAGCGTGCCTCCAGGCAGATGAACTCCACAGTCACTAAAAAGAATGATGTAGGTGAAGGTCTTGATCATGTCTGAAGAAAGCACAATACCCCAGATAAAAGTAAGGGGGGGAAAAAAAGCCAGCTTTTGTAAAAAGTTGCCTGTGAAGAAAGAGCTTGTGAACTCTGTGGCTTCGATTTTGTCCCACTTTACTCTGCTCACCTTCTCTACAAAGTGTTTCTCACACAGATGTGTATTTTTAACAGCTCTGAGAAGAACCTGCCAGAGTTGGAAGCTCAAGCTACTTTTACCCTGGATACACGGGGTGCAAATGTCACCTAAGAGGTTTAAATGGCACAGGAAGGATTTTTTTTTTTTCTCTTTTTAAACCAAGAATGGACAAATTATTATTAATGGGGCTGATCTTTCTGACTGTGAAATCTCACTAAATATAAATATTTAACACAAGAAATCCTCAGAGTTCTCCTCTATCTGAGCACAATACGCAGTCAGAAACAGATTTACCGAAGGAGTTAAAAGTTTTCTGCAATAATGCAACAAATCACTCTGTGTAACAAACACAGACACGTTCTGTGGCAGTTTCCCCACAAGCTTCAATCTATGGGGGAGGGGAAAAAAAAATCTTGATTTATTATATAGCATTTGGACAGTTGGGAACGCAAATTTGCCAAAGATCAGAATAATCAACTCTTTCACCCAAGCAGGTTTTTTTTTTTATGGAAGAAAAAAAGCCCAGAATGGGTCTGAGCAAAATAAATAAAAATTCCACACTTTTAACCAAGAGAACCTTCTGCGTCATTCAGAAGCATTTACAGACCCAGAATCTTTTATCATCAAAATGACACTCTGGCCTTTAAAATCACAGCTCTTTCTTATACCTCTGCTTACTGATGGCCTTTAAACCAGTGGGTATCTCCAACTTGAGGCATCTCTTCGTGCAGAGGCAAATGCAGGAGCTTTTAAAGCTGCTCCTTGCTGGTTTTTTTCTCTTCCCCTGAAACATCCCTCCTTTGCCAAGCTATCATCTCTGAGCTTTAAAGGCAGCAGAACCCCACCTAACCAGCAGCATCCATTGCATGACTCATGGTCAGCAGTGTCTCAAACATCAGTTTTTGTCCCTTGGAAAGGGTTTCTAATGCCAATATGGAAATTATCCAACCTGGAAAGGGCTGGTTGTTTTATTACAATCACATACTGCCAGGGAGAGGGCTGCAAATGGAAACGTATATTAGCCATTCAGGGTATACAAGCCTCACTCAGCCCAGTAAAGCTATCAGTGTAGCATCCCTGCTCCCCCTGCCTATTTAATTAGCACACAATGAAGGCCACTGAATTCCCCTGCAAAAGGCGTTGCATACTTTGGAACAAAAAAGAAAGGAGAAAAGAAGTTGCTTTTAAGTGCAATCCAAAAAAATAGCTCCTTGGCTAAATGGCACTTTTAATAAAAAGACGTTTCCAGTGTTTGCTTATTTATCAAAAAGCAGTGTTTCTCTCTCGGGTGTTTTCATTTTTATTTCTGTGCACAAGAAGGAGGGGAAAAAAAGGGCTTTACTAAGCAAACCTTTCAGTAAGACACCAGATGATGGATAGTCAAACACAGAGCCTCCTGTAAACACAGAGGTAACCAAAAGGTATGAGCTGACTCATAATTGTGTCAACACAGGTCGCAGCCCCTTGGTTTATTTCAGCCTTCCTGTTTTTCACGGATTTCTTTTCACACTACACTATTTTTTTTTTTTTTTTTGAGACACAGGCTCTTTTCAGTGCACCTTAGCGGGGTGCAAAAGCACACACGTTTTTACACCAAAATGTGGGCAGCTACACACACACACACGCAGGCTGCAGTGCCACAGCTACAGCAGCAGCATTTACTGATGGCTGCATTAAACTGCACTGTGCAGTCCATGCTCGGTCTGAATCAAAAGGTTCAGTCCCATCCCTGCCTCCAGCCTTTCCCTGGAGGCTCTTGGGAAGCATCCAGAAAAGAGGAGTACAACAAAACCTCAGCAGCCTGGTGCTCCAGTCCATGCAACGCTCCAAGACTCGGTGTGATGTTTCTTCCTCACCAAAGTGGCAAGACTCTGTCTGACCGAAAGTGCTGGGAGGTGAGCAGGCAGCAAAGAGGTCTGTGAGGAGCAGAACCTGCCCATATTTGTCTTGGTCTCTAAACAAACTGAATTAGGCTGTAGCCTTTTCCTTGCACAAAGTTTACAATCACAGAATCGTGGGTTGGGTTTGGAAGGTTGGAAAGATCACCGAGTTCCAATCTCCCTGCCTTGGGCAGGGACCTTCCACTGAAAAGCCCCATCCAACCTGGCCTTGGAGGAAAAAGCCTTTCTGGGGTCTCTGTTTCGTTACTGGCACTGACTGGTGGGCTAAGAGATCGTTAGGGGAGTGACTGATGGGCAGACACACCAACAACTTGAATACCCTGCAAGTCACAGAGCAGTTCAGCTGATGGTCCAAGACAGATTTTTCAGTAAGTTCCCTGACAAAAATCACCTGTGGAAACACCTGAGATCTGAAATCCTGAGATCCTTTTAAAGGACTTGCAGAAAATAACAAATGAAGGGTCAAAGGCAGGGAAATGGTTCTTCCTCAGCAGAGACGATGAAAGAAGCAGTTTAGGGCCAGACTGCAATGCCCAGTACTTGTTCCTGGCTGCCCATCCTGAGCACCTCAGGTCAATCACACACAAAATTACATTTAGGACAAAGCTTACACACACACACAAAAGGAAAAAAAAAAAAAAAAGCCAGAAATAGCATTTCAGAAACTGAAATCATTGGCAGACTTAACTTTTTTAAGACCACTCATTTTAAGACACTACACCTTCACAAAGAGCAGCATTTTATCTGGAGCCATTTCCCCCCCTGTAGAAACCAAGGCTGACAGAACAAAAAGGAGAATTCCTTCTGCAAATTACAATATATGAAGTCAGATTGGCTTCCAGCACGTTTGGTACCTTCAGAAATTGGTCAGGGTTTGCGTGTTTGTCGAGTGGCCATAAACTGGGGAAAATCTACACCCTCTTCTACTGCCTCTCCTCTTTTCTTTACCTCCTATGAGTTCTACAGCAGAAGATGAGGGGAGAAAATTTTACTGAAGGAGACCATGGAAAGACTTTCAAAACATTCCACATATTTTCTCTGCATAACCACGCAGTGAATTTCTAAGATAAATAGTGCCAGGGCACTGTCACTCAGACCCCAGGAGTTCACCCAAGTCAGACAAATTATGCTGCCTGTTATCTCAGTTGTTACAGATTCTTGCCTTTCATTCATTCCTTGCCAGTGGCTGGATTTGATGTGCAGGGGAGAGAAGAAGCCTCAAAAGCTGAAGTTAACCTTTTGTGGTGAGACCAGTAATGCTGGGCTCTCCAGAGGAGAGTGCAGAAGGAGGTAGCTGCTAGCCTTGTTTGCCAAGGTAGCAGCCAAAAAAATGCTAAAATTTGGCACATGTGAGCAGGAGAAAGGCAGTGCTATGAAAATGGCTATTGCAAGCTCCCTTCCAAATCTGCAGTGTTTGGCCCACACAGATAAAACAAATTAAGTTAAAAAACACAAAAACTTTTACATGTCCTATAAAAACCTACATAAAGCAGTGCTGTGGTTGTGGTTTGAGTAGAGGATGGTGCTGCTGAGCAATCCTGCCTGGCAGAGGTAGTGCCTGTTGCTTCAAACATCACATCCAGACCGTAATTAATACTAACCTTCCACTACAATCAGCAAGCCTCATTTCCTCCCTGATAAAGAGCTCCTTATTAGAAGGGAATGCAGGATGTGACGAGGGGATCCATTTCTGAGTGCCTTTTTACAATGCTTCCAAAGAAAGGAAAAGCTCTTACCTATGGTTCTTCGGAGATCTTCACACTGGCTGATGTGAGGGAATTTCAGGATTTCCTTCCACTTTTTGCTTTTGCCTTTGCGTTTCCCTCCACCCCCTGCAGAGGAAGAAATACCAGGATTAGATTGCTTTAAGGGGCAGAAGAGATCACCAGCCCAGTCACAGTTCTTACAGATACCAGTAACAATAAAAGCTGAGACACTGTGGGTTCCTGTACAGGTAAATCCCTGGTAGTGTCCCAGGCCAGGTTGGATGGGCCCTGAGCAGCCTGGGATAGTGGAAGGTGTCCCTGCTCGTGGCAGGGGGGGTGGAACATGATGAGCTTTCATGTCCCTTCCAACCCAAATCGTTCTATGATTCCATGATACAGATAAATCTGAGATTGTCTGGCCTTAAAACAGACCAAGGAGGCAGCATCTGGCAGAAGATCAGATTGCTGAAAGTTGGGAGTTCAGGTTTGTGGCCCACCAGGTCCAGCTCAGATGACAGCCCTGTCCCAACCAACAGCCATTTCACACAAGTCAAATAATCTTGTAAAATTACAGCCCACACCTTCTCGACCTGGATGGATATCCCCCTTCTGGTTTGGGGATAAGCCCTGATTCCATCGCCAAAGAAGTGCTGGAGACTGAAGACCAAAGTTCAGTTATCACCTTTCCCCCTGCCTCCCATTACACATCCTGCCAACATGGAATTACTGCTGGTGTTCCACACTCTGGTCACTGCTGCTGCCACAGGAGAACAGTGGAGAACATTAATGGAATGACCTCATGAGGAAAACATCTCCTATTGGTTCTTCTTCCTCCCTCCAGATGTCCAGAACTGAACTGCCCTCAAGCTGCATGCCCAGCTGGCTTCCCCCAGCTCTGGCTGAACGAGCTAAGAGACCCTCAGCCTCTCCGTGCTGATGAATCCCCCTCGTCAGTGCCCCTCCATAAACACTTTGCTGCAGGCATCCCTGGCATCTGCAGGTGCCACACCTGAGCTGCCCAGGGGGCTCTGCCCTCTGCACTGGGCTCTGCCCAGCAAAGGCAGTGCTTCCAGCAAACCTCACCGTGCTCCTTGCTGGGAGGATCCCTCTGGATGTGACAGCTCAGATGAAGGCTGGGATTCTCCAAGTCTCTGTATTTACTGCACTTCAGTCCCTGCACACAAAATCTGATTCACTTGAGTCTATTTTCCGTGCACTAGCACATCAAATGACTAATTCAGAGCTGAGTTAATTCTGTAGAGGGGCTGGGAGAGTCGCAGTTGCAGACTGAGGATGTGCTAGATCCTACACGGCATTGCAGGCTAAATCAGGAGAGCATTGACTCAAAAGGTAGCAGATCACCACAGAGGAAGCATGAGCCTCAGAAAAAAATGCCAAGTACTGCACTCTGTGGGGTGTTTCCGATCACACAGAACCTTTGCCATAGGAATGCTTCTTTGGCACGTCATACTCCTTTGCTTTTGGTGGCCAATGGTTTCTCCATCACAGAATCTGCCTTGAATTATTTTAAAACTTCTTAATCACAGGAACTGCTTGCATTTCCACAGCATGCAACGTGAAGCAGAGGTACCTGCACTAGCCATAAAGGAACTAGACAATCACAAGTACAGCCCTGAGACCCTTTCCAGGAATCAGACTCCAGCAAAGCACAGAGAGCTGTGACTGCCTCCACATTACACAGCGTTATGCAACACAGATGTACCCTCTGGGTCTGGAATGAATTCTGCTCCCACCCTCCCTCCTCAGTGCATCCCAAACACTGCTGCTGAAGCCATTTCCTTTCCCATCCCTCCAGCCACAGCATCAGAGGGGCTGTCCTGCTCCCTTGCTCTTGCACACCGAGGGGCTCGGGTACACAAGGTGCTGAGAAGCCTTTTGTGGGCTGGGGTTCATGGGGGTCCCATGTGATCATCTGTTCTCCAGTTCCTGAGGTACATGGCTCTGCTCTGGCTGCCAGTGACCACAGGGCTTGGATTCAGCAACCCAGAGGGTCCTCACTGACCTTCATCTCCCCAAAAGCCCACTCCTGCAATCCTGCTCAGCAGTTCCTGCACGCCAGGCTGTTGCCACCTCCACTTGCCCCTGTTCTCCTTCTCTTCTGGCAGTGCTGTGCCTGATGCACCCCAGGACACAGCTGGCCCTCCTGGCTGCCAAGAACTCTTGAAAACTCTGAGTTCTATGCATTGATGTCAAAGCTCCACGGGAATTAAATGAATGAAGTACATATTACCTAGCACTGGGGCAGGGATGGGGAGGAAGGGGAAAGCAACTGCTGGGCTGGTGCTAGAGCAGAATGACCCCCCTTTGACAGCTACAGGGTTTGAATCTGGATTTCTGGATCCCTTCCTCAGGCTGTCAGCTTCTACAGCGGATCATCCCA
>NW_020955494.1:489909-492421 GCF_003031625.1 Empidonax traillii
GGGAATTAAATGAATGAAGTACATATTACCTAGCACTGGGGCAGGGATGGGGAGGAAGGGGAAAGCAACTGCTGGGCTGGTGCTAGAGCAGAATGACCCCCCTTTGACAGCTACAGGGTTTGAATCTGGATTTCTGGATCCCTTCCTCAGGCTGTCAGCTTCTACAGCGGATCATCCCACCTCTATGCATGAACACGTGCCCCTCATTCCTGGCTGCTGCCTCTGCCCCTGCAGGGACCTGCTCTGCTCTCACCAAGGATCTGACAGACAGGGCTCTCTGCTCGAGGGCTGTGCAGCTGCTTGGGCACCAGTTCCTGCTCCAACAGCACTTCCAAACATTTCTGGACACAGGAGGCAGTGGGAGTCAGCCAGATGAAAGCATCCTTTAGGGTGCATCTGCTCAGCACTGGTACATCTTCACCCAGTGAAGGTCTACCTTCTGGGCCCAAGCACTGGAGGTTTCAGAGCACACCTGCTTCTCCAGAAGTCCTCACAAAATGGTTGCATCTTCAGCACAGCACCAAGCAGTGCAGACCATTGCAAAACAGCCCTTGGCTCTGAATGACAGCCCTGAGATTTGTGCAGAGGGCGGAACGATTCTGCTAAGCTGGGCCAGAACACTTTTAAAATCCACTGGATGTAAAACATATATTGATATATTTACATTGGGTGATGTATTCCCCACATTAAATTGCCATCAGAAGCGGAGAAGGGCTCTGCGGTCCCCCGTTACAGCCCTGATCGATCCAGCCAGCCTGTTCTCTCCTCTTATGTGACTATCCTCCAAAAATAAGCAGCCTTGCCTGATGAATCATTTGCTCTTAGCTGAGCGTGAAGTGGCGTTGCTGCTTTGCCTGTGACGTCTTTATGTTAAAGATTCTGATCAAGCGCTTTAATCGACCCGACCTTTCCGCTCTCGGCTCTTCTCGTGGAGCCAGCGCTGTTCGCTGGCTCCAAACGCTCATTCTGGGGGCTTGGAAGGACATAATGCAGCGAGACAGCTGAGACACAGTAAATTGTCTAGCAGAGCTAAAAGCTAAGAGGGGAGGTTTGTGTGAATAGGTCAGTCACCGTGCAGGTTGCAGAGGGAAGCTTTTCACACGTTGCCTCGATTGCAGCCCTTGCACCGCCTATTCTGCACAGGATTTGCAATCTTCAAGGCAGCTTCTCAGGGCAAGGCTTGACAGGCGGGCCACCTATCAGATGTGAGTTCCATCATGTGGGTTTGGAGGGTCTGACTGCTTCAAAACCTTGGTTTTCTGCTGCTGATGAAAGGTGAGCTGCCAGCAACAGCGAGAAACCTCAGCTCTGCTCCCTTGCATGCGCTTAACAACTCAGCATTTGCAAACTGAGGGTAGAAGCTGATTCTCCAATATGTCAACCAGTCCTGCAGGAAACAAAAGCATTTGCTCTACATCTTACCTACTGAAAAATACATGGCTTTTTTTCACATCATCTTGTGATGCCACATGGCAAATCTAGCTCTGATCTCTGCCTGCAAGGAGAGAGACATAACCAGAGGCACACATGTAAAACATCTGCAAGCAGGAGCTACCCTCAGCCTAAAGTGCCTACTTTTTTTCCCCCTCCATTATTCATGATATACTTACTCTCCTAACACTGAGAGGAGACAGGAAAATACCTGCACATTATTAAGCCAGTGAGATATTAAGTGGCCTGTCCAAAATTACATGAAAAATCAGAGACAGGGGAAGGAGCTGAAGAAGCAGCTGAGGAAGCCAAGGTGCTGAGCCCTTTAACCCTTTAACAGCCAGGCTGTCATCCAAGGCCTTCCCAACAAGAGTAAAGGGTTTGGAATGCAAGGCTTTGGTTGCACAGCACGTGAAAGCAGTGAAACAAACTCAAAAAAATATCAGAAGTCAAAAAAATCATGGTTAGTATCCCATTTCCACTCAAAACCTATCTTATGTTTCTTCTCTTCTTCCTCTTGCCACGCTTCTTTTACTCACTCTCTCCCAACAAGGTGTTTGCAGCTATATATATATATATATATGGCATATATGGAATTGCCATATTAGATTAAGGTAGCTTCAGAGGAAGACCTTGCAAAGCTGTTTCTGAAGTGTTTGAAAAGCAGGAATCTTCCTCCCTATTCTGTTAATTAGATACAGTTAACAAAACAAGAAGGTGTATTCCTCCCAAACAATTTCTTCTCCTTCTTTTTAAGAATCTGTGTTACTTAAATTCAGGCTGCTCTTATGATCCTGGTAAATGCCCTGAACTGTTGGAATACCTGCATGCCTCATGTGGGTGGGAGTCCCAGAGATTACCATGTATTTGTGAAGGATAAGAATACCAATTCTAATCTGCTTATTTTCCTACGGCGCCTCTTCCCTAATGAGACAGCATGAATAAAACTTATCAGCCCATTGTTTTCCCCTAGGAATTTTTCATGTCTAACACATTTAGCCCCCAAGGCAAACAGTTTCACCCTTATTAGACCTGTTTCACATGGAAGTTCTCCCAGGTTCACTATTCTTCTTTCATATTA
>NW_020955494.1:492993-544428 GCF_003031625.1 Empidonax traillii
ATTTTCCTACGGCGCCTCTTCCCTAATGAGACAGCATGAATAAAACTTATCAGCCCATTGTTTTCCCCTAGGAATTTTTCATGTCTAACACATTTAGCCCCCAAGGCAAACAGTTTCACCCTTATTAGACCTGTTTCACATGGAAGTTCTCCCAGGTTCACTATTCTTCTTTCATATTAGTGCCACCCACGCTCAGCTGCACTAGCAAATAATACCAGCTTGTTTTCAAAGAATTGAAGTCACTGCTTGCTCTCTGCTCTTCATCCTGCCCTCCTCCTCTGGCAAAGCAGAAAAAAAACCCACCCAGGAACCCTGTTTTATTCTTACAGCATCTTGGATGATACTGCTGACCAACCTGTGCTTAAAACAAGCACTTACAAGACCGTTGGGAACCTCTTTATGGATCCCCTTCCATGTAAGCCCAAGGAAAATAGGAAGAGTGTGAGGGCTGGATTTTCAGGAGCAGGTGGGTGCGCACCATCCACTGGCATGCAATGCCTCTGAGAACCAGTCTCGAGGGGCTCTCTTTTATAAGATACAACAATAAGTCCACAACACGCCCTCAAAGGAGAATCATGTTGCACAGCTCCTCTTATCGCTGCTCATCTGCCTTTATCTCCCACAGCCTGTTTTGAACACGGCTCCAAACAGTCCCAGGCCACGATAAGAGTTTTGTGCCCACCTTCCCTGCTGTCACAGTGTGCTTGCTCATAAATCATCTGCGCGTTCCTGCAAATACCAAGCCTGACAACCACTGTGTAAAATGTTTGGAAACGAACAGCAGATGTATTTCACGTTTAAGCCTTCAGAACCACAGAGATGGGAATTTCACAGGCAAAAAGGCAAGCTTCTCCCCAGCAGAGCCGGGCTGGCTTTGCAATCTGGCTAGCAGAGCACCAGAGGGCAAAATATTCTGTATACAGCTGGCATCTAAAGTCCTATTAATGTTGGCTTACAGAAGTCACTGTTCATAAACAAACACTTAATTGCAGGAATACCTACCTACAATTTCAATAAGAGATCAAGTATTCCTGTAAATACCTATAAGTGACTGAAACATAACTTTAACAACACATTTTACATGTTAATAATAATGTTAATAGCATGCTTTAATAACACCCACTGCCCTGAAGGGACAGAGGAAACCAAGGGATTAGTCTTTGAAGATTGATCCTCAGGGCTTAACTATCATATGTCAAGGCCATTTCGGTACCACTCCAGGAATATAAAGGAGCCTTTACATAAGCTACCTTTATGCCTGGTCAGAGAACTTTCAAAGGATCTTAACTAAACTGAAAAAAACCAGGCCTTTAATTTTTGCTGTTAGTCTCCAGCAGGCACCCCAGTTAGTGGCATTCTCCCAGTTAGTCTGCATCCTTCACTGGGCATTCTTAATGCATATTTGAGATTATTTCAGCGAGTTGTCTTTGGGTTTTGTGGGCCAGTTCACACGTAAAGGGCGTACAATTCACTGCTGCACATGCTAACAGGGAGTTGTTTGGTGATGTAACTTCCCTCAGTGCAGCTTAATTTTCCCCTGCACAAGCACCTTTAGTTTGTCTGTTATGGTGTCTCTCTCTTTTATGCTTTGTATTTAACTGTATTGTGTTTGTCTGCAGCTGATGAATGTGCAAGGAGAGATTGCTGGCTTTTATGTCACAAACAAAAATAATCCAGATGATACAAAGTATACTGAAGATTTACAACCTATTAAAAAGAAAAAAACCAAACCAGGAAATCTTACAAAAATAAAACCAGCTCTCATCTAAAATAGTCAAATTAAGCACAGGCCAAAATTTTAACTTCTTATTCTTGACCTCAAAGTAAAACTACACTAGTGGCACAAATCCAGGCAGTTTTGCTGTGTTTAGAATGCATTACCACGTCTTGGGTATTCCCACAGGGTGTTCAGAACAACTGAGGCTTCAAATTGAAAGGTTCCTGGGTAATATTTGACATTGTAGTTGGCAACAAGAATAGAAGAGACCATGCAACAAGTGAATGTGGAGCCACTGCGCTCCCTTGGAAGCTGTTTCTGGATCTGTAAGCTCTCTTGGGGGAACAGGCAGAGGTTATGATGTCTGAATTTGGGAAGCACTGAGAGATTTTGTCCATCAGTGGTGTAGCTGACAGAACAAAATTTGACTGCAACACTTCAGCATCGATGATTACTGTGGAGGACCAACCTCTTGAGCAGAGCTGGTGAGAATCAAGGTTATCACCCTTCTGAAAACACCTCATCTGTCAGTGGAACTTTCCTCCCAACTGGAGCTGAGAGTCAGTATCTCAGAGCTCCACAAAACTCTGATTTAAAGAAATTAAACCATTTCTTTGTGATAACATTTGAGTCATCTCAGTTCTTTAATGTCAAAACATTACCATGGAACACATCAAATAGAGTATTAAGATATTATATCACTGGAACAGAACGGGTATGGTAAATTGACACTCTTTACTTCATTAAAATGATGTTTCCATATTGTCAATAAGAAGTTAGAAAAATCAAAATTTTATTTTTTCTTTCAGGAAGACACTTTCTCGCAAACCCTTTAATTTTTGACAGAACTTCATTCTCCAAAAGGAAGAGTCTTTTGTCAGAAATGTTCTCAACTGTCACACGCTTTGAAGCACATGAGAATCAGAGAAAGAACGTGGCCTGCCCATATCTGAATGTTCTAGTGAATCTAAATTCCCACATTCCCCACCAGTTCCCTTGAATCAATTTGCACAGCTGTGAATTATACTGACCCTAGGAGACCTGCTTCCCATTCTCCCAGAGTAAGAATGCAAATCCGTGCTCTGGAAATCCTGTTGGAATAGGGCTCGATAACATCTTTCCAGGAAGGAACTCCTCTTTAAGCTTTTTAAACTTATGACCTGTTCCATATATTTGTTCCCCTGTTTAGTAACGTGCTTGCAAGCTGCCAACTGATGCCCCCAAACCCAAACCTGCTAAAGCAACTTGGGGTGCTCCTGGGCAGGGTCAGGAGCTGGAACTGATGATCCTTGTGGGTCCCTTCCATAATTCCATGATTCTGTGAGCTCCTCACCCACACACAGCCCCTGCAGGCTGCCCAGGAGTGTGTGTGGTGCCCCTGAGCTCAGCAGCGTTCCTCAAACAACCCAAACCTTCTTAGGGCTGGCCCCAAACCCAAAACACCTTGAAGGGGTGTGTGGGTCCCAGTTAGACCCTGAGGTAAATGACTGGCGGTGTCAGAAGGCTCTGCTGATCTGCTGCTCCACCCTGTGCAGCTCTGCTGTTCACCAACACAAGTGCACAACGAGCAGCACCAGACAGGCAGGAGCAGCATCCCAGGAACCCTGCCCTGCTCCAGGCAGATCTGTGGGGCTCAGCCCTCCTGAGAACCACGGTGCCAGCTGCAGAGGCACAACATGCCAACACCCAGCCCCGAGCAGGGAACGACGCGGGTTCTCTCTGTCCCTGTCAAAGAGCTGTGTGGGCTTTTTCTCCCACAAATAGTTCTGCAGGCTCTAAAATAAGAACTTAGCCTCTGTGTTCCTGACATTTGAGTTTTATAAGGAGGAGATCCAACTGGATGGGAGGTGAGAATTCGAGCGTTCCTATCAGCAGTCTGTTGCCAAGTTCTGAGAATTATGTTCTATTCTGGTTTTTTTGCCCCCCACCTAAATGAACTTACCAACAAGGCTAGAGGAAAGACATTAATTAGTTGAGACAGGCTGTTTTATTGGGCCTGACTGATTTATTGGTTCCATCAAACTGGTGGAATCGGTGAAGCTTTGAGGTGCTCTGACAAGAACCCAGAAATACAGATGTGCTTTGCTTTCCATACATAAATCACAGCACACTCTTTCAGTTTCGATGGCTCGTGTCTGAGTTGGGAAAACAGCCACTAGGAAGGTAAGAAAGAAACAATAAAGAGCCTCTGTGAGGGAGGCAGAAGAACAAACCCCAGAAGCACCCCAGTACTCAGCCCTGTTCTCTGGCAGGCAGACCCCAGATGTTCAGGAGTGCAGCACACAGCTCTCAGCTCTAGAGCTTGACACAAAGTGATTCTGCAGCTCCTTTGTGCTGCCTGCATGTGCAAATATTCCACCAAATCCCTGCACTACCACAGTCTCTCCTCCCACCTTTAATCCCACCAGTGACACAAGCCCAGCAAAGGTGCTGATGTGGGCACTTGAGCAGAAGGCCACTGAGGAAATGTCATCAAGTCCCCAGTATGATTTGATCTTGTGGTGTTCTGGTATTTTTGCAGGGGTCTGGAGGAGCATTCAGTCACTCTCATGGAGCAGGGAGATAGCCAAACAGCCATAGAAAGTGTCCTTCAGCGATGCCTGGCAGGATTTAACCTCCCTTCTCAACACACCAACATCAGATCTCAACATCTCATCTCAGACAGCTGATACTAAAAAGCTAAAAATTGGGAAAATGAGGCTGGGAACCTCCTCAGTAGATGGGTATGGGCTACCCTGATAGAACTGTTTTAGAGGAACTTCTCTTCTGTGACACTTCAGCCCTTTTGCTTCCAGAGTCAGCCAGGAAGAAAAGGACAGCATCATAACACGTGTCAGAACGGGTCACTTCCTGCCTGGGATCAGATCAGACCCATCAGACACAAAATCAGACAACGACCTTGCCCATCTTCCTTGCTCTCCTTGGTCAATAACGCACCAGATTTCGAGACATATGCACAAAGCACAAATTAAACCCTAGATAAATGACAAGCCTTCAAATATGCTGCAGAGGAAACCTGGAGAGGGATATGAACCCCCCCTGAAATGCCTGATTACAGCAGGAATTTGCCAGTTGCAGTGAGTGGTTGATTAGGAGGGAAGAGATTCTGCGTGGATGCCAGGGAAGGGTGTGCACAGGACGGATGTGAAAGGACATGGCCAGCTTTAGGGGAGATCTCTCCCTTACTTAGCTACAAAGCCTGGCTTTGGCCCCCTCATCTTGTCCAGCAACAAGGTACCAACAGCTGCTTTCTGTAGATGTTGCTGGCACACCCTGATAAGTCACTCTTGAAATCATAGAAAACCCCATCCTCAAAAATCATGGACAGCCCAAGACACGATGGCAACAGTATTGCACACGTCAGCATTTAGGATCATCATTGTGAGAGGTTACAGAAGGGATTCGGGTTAATGGAGGTAATCTGTGATTATCTGCTGCAACAGATTGCTCTGCCAGTGACTCATCTGCCACAATATATTGTGGGCTGCAGCTGCAAATAGCGGGGAGGATGGAGCTGGCTCCCAAGCTAGCTAAGACTGTGGCTGTTGTTCAGAGAAACCCCGATGAGAGACGGTGCCAAGCCACTGCAGGTGTGTGACAGCCTGGCAGAGCTGTGCTGAGGGGAGTGGGCTGTGACGGTGCTCCACACTCACTCATTCACGGGTGTTACTATAGCTACCAGCTGAAGGGCTCAACACAAAAAGAAGAAATGAAAAAAAAAGAATATTAGGAGGTAGAAGACAAAAACCAAGGAAAGTTGTTGTAAAGCAAAGGCAGAGGGTTCCTGTGATTAGCTGATGAAGTGCTTCAAAAGCAGCGACTGAGAAACGAGGCTGGAGGGCTGCATGGCGTAAGCGTCGGGTGATGCAAGCAGCTGGCCTGCTCTGCCTCGCCTCTCCCACCCACCCACCACGACCCCCAGAGCTGGCACTGTCTTAATAAACAAAAACCAGAGCTCTGTGCCAGGGATGGATTAGCTATTTCCTCATTGCTCACAAAGTCCTGCACTGCCACTGGCTCTCACCACAGCCCTAGGGCCAGAATTACAACAAGGTATTGATTTGGGCCATCAGCCCCCCGGGAGAAGTGTGGAAACAGGCCAGGAAGAACAATGATCCTACCACCAGGGACTCCAGCAGAGAGCAAAAGCTAGGTACTGCCATAGCTTGGAAGATGAAGGAAGAAGAAGAAAACAGCACCACGCACCAATCCCACACCTCCCATTGGAAAGCCTCTGGTCTGGATGCCCAACATAGCCCAAAGCACTAACAGCAGCTACAACCAGGGACAGACACTTCTAATATGTACATAAATCTAAATAAATGTATAATTCCTGCTCACATGCTCCCCTGACAGCCAGCTGTTCCCTTTGCTTTCTGTTATGGTCACTCCGAGATGAATGTCACTGCCTGGGACAGCTTATTAGCAATTTTTATTACAAAGCATATACATTTGGCTGGTGGTGGGCTAAAGTTAAGCCTCTGAGTAAATAAAATACTAGGACAGCTCTCAGGGAATGACAGAGAACAGATATCTGCGGGGTCTTTACCCTGGCTCTGAAAGCCAATAACGGCAGGAGGTCGGAGATCAGTGGCTTAATTGTCCGGAGAATTAATGGTGACGAACGTCTGTTTCCCCTCTTGTTACAACTGACACCAGATATTTCAGAGAAAGCAGAAGGACACTTGGCTCCAAAGGAATGTTTGGATGGTTGAAGCTGAGACTGTTGCCAGTCCCAGCCCGTCAGAGCAGCGCAGGTCACACCAAGTCACTGCTGCTGACTCCAGCACAAACCAGAACCTTCTGGGCCCGGCCAAGCAGCCACAGATTATTCTTGCTTTGGAAAGAAAGATTGTTTGCTTATATTTTAAAAAAAACCCCTCAGATCCAGATCTTCGAATATACAAGCATAAAGAATAAAATAAAACTGGAAGAGTGTGAACTGCACCATAAAAATCAACCTGAACTTGTTTCCTCCCATTTTGAAGAAAAATTGAATGTGACAGGAAAAAAAAAACAAACACACCAAAACACTCCCAAACCATAACACATTACAAAAGTAAAATTTTTCTTTACATTTTCCCTCTCCAGGAAACACCCCTCGTTTTTTGTCGTGTTCAACCCTGGTTCAGCAGTGCATCTCTGAGCAGAAGATTTCACAGTGGGAAGAGTAACAAAACCAGGAAACACAAGGGGACTACTTTCATCCAGTTAGTGACATTTTGTGAAGCTGGCTAATTCTTTTCTGTTGAAACAGCTTCTTCCACAATCAAGAGTCAGGTCTAGTTATTTACTTTCTTCTTGTTGCTCAATCTCTCTTCAGATTTTCATGTGTAGCTGTAGGAACAAGGATGAAAGCTTCCCTTTGTTTTAAGGTGGTTATGTTAGCTTTGAGCTGTTGTGAAAGAGACTGAAGGGCACATCTCTCCCATTCATCCAAATATATGTGAACCCCTCTGGTGTCTAATTTAAGCTTCATAAACAAGGAACAAGTACTTTCTGAATAATAAAAAATACAGTATCAACCTACCAGTCAGTTTCTGAGAACCATAAAGTCACTTCTTATGTCATAAGTCACTCCCCTCCTTATGGGACTTGCTGATACCCTTAATTAGTAGTGGTAATATGTAACTCTGCCAACAAGGATGTGTAACATTGAATTAGGAGACTGAAGTGTAAGTATTCTTTCAGTAGTGTTTTCCACAGAGATCATGATGACCAGGGAACAGACACACTGGTTTTTCAAGCAAATCTATGTGCTCAGTCTCTGACTGAGCTAATTACAATGGTGCCTTGAGCACTGCTGTCTTTAAGTGTCTGCCAGCATGTCCCTAACAAACCACCAGGTTCGTGTTTTTCCAGCCCAGACGGAAAAGTCTGGTTATCAGGTCAGAGCCCATTCCACCTCTGAGGCCAATGTACTTCCATCCCACACGGATCCAGCCTGCTGAACTCCATGAACAACTGGGAAGTTAGTGACGAGCTGTCACTGAACAGTGTATTTGTTTGCTCCTCGCTTCTGCCGCTCATCAGTGCCCAGGGGACAAAACCTGCTGGGTCTGTGGGGATAAAAACTTCACATGGTCCTCAAGGGCTGAAGGAGGCATCAGGCTCAGCAGTTCCAGTGGGAGGGTGGTCTGACCTGCACGTGGGCATGTGCCCACCTGGCATCCACCAGACAGACTAGAGCTGAACAAATCTACAGACACAATCCCTGCTGCAAGAAACACTTTCTGTCCAGGTGTTTTATGGAATCCATGTATTGGGTTGCTACTATCATTCCTTTCAAGGTGTCAGGGAAGAAAAAAGAAGCCCAGCCCTTGCTTTAGATGATATTCTGATTTTTAAACTCACGAGAGCAAAACCCCAAGCAACTGCCCAGAAAACCCAAACCTCCTTATCTCATCCGACTCCCCCCGTGACGCAGCAAACACTGATCTTCGTGTCTGAGCATCTAAGCCCAGGTGGCACATGTGCTATTTTAGCACCTCTTGGGACCACTCTGGGAGATAATGTAATTAATATTATCTTGGTGACGGCTATTTTACCACATCCCACCGGGAAACTGCAATCTGTGCTTATGGAACTTGAACCTGGTCAATGCCCGCTTCCGACCAGTTTCAGGTGTCTCCTAATTTAAGGATACATTTACAGACAAAACAGGTCAGCAGCTCTTCCCAGGGAGCCAAACAGTATCTTAATCACTTGTGTTTAATAGGAAACAAATGACTGAGCGCTGATAAAGGTCACCATTATGCTTTTGAGGAAAAGAGAAGTGACTGCAGAACAATCTGATAACGGGAGAATTTGCTTCCTGCGTAACTCAATATTTATAAAGCCTCCCCGTAAGGGGGCAAAAAGGAAATCATTTCAGCTGGCTGAAAGCAACATTCCAAGTGATGTTTTTAAGATGGCAACACAAACAGGACCCCAGCTGAAAACAGTGCTTGTGGGGATGATATGGAGGAGCCAGAGGAGGCAGGAAGCTCCTCGGCACAGCACTCCGGCTGCCCGTGGGCATGCACAGACCTGGCACAGCACACACCCCTGCTCAGACTCTCCCACGGCAACAGGGGGTCAGCAGGGGGAAGCAGGATTGCCCTGGTGGGGCTTTCCACCTTCAGTGGAGTGGCTGGAGTTAACAACCTCCCTGCTCCCCAGCAAACATGTAAGTGGCTCATACGCACGAAGACACGGGGTTGTTTTTCAGGCTGAAGGCTGGCACAGAATCAGTGTCACAGAACATGTCAAGGTGGAAGGGACCCACAAGGATCACTGAGTCAACTCCTGGCCCTGCACAGACAACCCAACAATCCCACCCTGTCCCTCAGAGCGTTGTCCAAACCCTCCTGCAGCTCTGGCAGCCTTGGGGCTGTGCCCACTGCCCTGGGGAGCCTGTTCAGGGCCAACCACCCTCTGGGGGAAGAACCTCCTTCCAATATCCAACTTAAACACCCCTGACACAACTTCAAGCTATTCCCTCAGGTCCTGTCACTGGTCAGTCTTACCACACCAGGAATTTCAGTTATTTTCCATGCTTTTCTATATTTAATCCTCTTGAAATGCAGGCAGTGATTGCCCTGCAGCCTGACCGGTGTCTCAAGAGCAGAACTAGTTCTCAGCCTCAACAGCCTCGAGCACAGCTATGTCAAGCACCCAGAATTTCAGCTGATTTCTCTGGGAACCACACATTCCAGCAAGCCCTTCAGCAAAGCCCTTGAGAGAGGGAGAGAAAAGGATCCTAACTGAGGAGTCCCCTCTGCACAAAATTATAAGTGCAGAGTGTTTCTGGAGAAGTGCTGTTTTCCAAGGCTTCCTGGTAAAGGAAGTTTTTCACGGGAGAATAACGTGGCAGATGTGGAAGGGTGCTTACAGTGATAGCAAAAATAAATACAAATTATTTGTATTTTATGCCTAAAAAGGCAGTGTTCTCAATTATTAAAAAAAGAAATGTTTATCTCCCAGAAGTAGAAGAAACAAAGACAGGGGAAAGAAAAACAGTAGAAGGTACATCTACTTTGTTTCACATTTTCCACGTTAGTAGATGACAAAGTGGTTTGCACTTTGCTGCCTTGGCTTCAGATAACAAAATATTTCAGAGTTGCTTTTAAAGTATATTAATAAAAATAATAAAACCAGCACATCCCTTAGCTTTTCAGCAGTGCTCTCTACTTAAATACCTAAAAGCATTTTTGCAAACAAAAAACAGCAAAAGCTTTTCCAGCTGCAAGATGAATTTTGCCCTCACATAAAATAGCATGACTTTTACAGTCCTGTTGAGACACTCCACATGTGCAACTGGGAAGTTATCACATGCAGTTTAAACGCCCAGCTTTAATTAGAAAGCAACAAAACAACAACAAAAAAAAACCAAATAAAACCAGACCTGTTCTTCTTGGAAATTTTTCCAGTTGATATTGTCAGAGGACCTAAGCAAAGGGCTGCTAGATGCTGTGGGGAAAAGCATTCTTCACTTTCTCTTTGCTCCGTGTGTTTTGAGCAGCCCAGCCCCGGAGAGAGGAAGCACAGGGAGCTGTTGGGGGCACCAGGCACACACAGGTGTGGTGTGGATCCCCTCCACCACCTCCATTTGCTTTTCTGCAATGCCTGGAGGCCAACAAATTCAGGACCTCTCTGTACAGGGCAACACATGAACACAGATCCCATCCCTGAAGGGTTTCCAGCTCACAGTACAGCAGCCAAAATCACTCCCCTCGACATCCTGAACTCCTTGTTGTCACTGGGGATGCTGCCTTTGCCTTCAGCAAGGGTTAGGATTTCATCCCCTGAGGCTTCAGGGGGTCACAGTTTTCCCACTCATCAACACAATTGCTTTCTGAGGAAGGCCCATGTTTCAAAAAGGGGTGGTATTACTAAAAAAACATTAGAAGTTGCCAGAAACAATCAAGGACTGCAAAGGCACTGTTGTCCAGAGCTGACTATGTTTCAAACAGATTCAATAAAAAACATAAAGATGGAAAGAACATTGAAGAACCAGGACAAGTCAGACCAAGAGTTTTCCTTCACTCTCTCCCTGACATCTCTTTTCTTCCTGTCTTCCCCAGTTCTGTCCATCTCTATCATTTCAAGTATTAATTACTTATTTCTGTTTCCCAGGTTTTCTTCTTTTCACCTCTTGTTGACTATCAGCACTCACTATCAGCTTTCAATGCCACCTTTTGTCTCTGACCTGTTGCAAACTGCACTGCTACCCCTCCACATCCTTCTGACTCTTGAAAGCAACCCCAGGAACAGGGGCTTGGAGCCTCTTGCTCTTCTCACATTTCAGTCTGGTCCTAGAGCAGGCTGCAGTGTCCTGTTCCCTCTCACTTGTTCTCTGTTTCTCTGGTCCCTGACCTCCAAATTCTCTTCTGTGTATTTGCACACCTTCAGCAAGCTGGAAACCCTCATTACCAGCACCTCCAGCCTAACCAGACATCACATCTAGGACATGTAGGCATCCCATCAGGGTACAGTCATCTCCCATGTTTGCTGCACGGGGGACATCAATTAGGATACATGAGTAAGGGGCATTTGGAAACAGTTCCTGGCCTGTATCAAGAAGTCCCTGCACCAAGCTGTGCCTAAGTCATCTTCAGACCTGGTGCAGGCCAAAACTGTTCCCAAAAATGTCCCAGCAATAACCTACGTGGTCAGCTCTGTGCCAGCACTCAACCCTCCCGCTGTGGCTCTGCTCAGCTCACTAGGGCACGTCCTCTGGGATACACAGAAGAAATCCTGTGTTGGCTGACCTGATCATGGCCAAAGTTTCACCATAAGCTGCCACCAGGCCTGGGCTTTGGCCAAAACCTCCTTGTCTCCCCATGAATGCAGTCACATCGGGATGTCCTTCACCCAGCGCTGACGGAGCCGTGCATCCCTCTGAAGAATAAAATACAAGGGAGGCACCCTGGCACTGGAAATCGCTGGCCACAGGCCTAGTCATCCTCTTCAAAAGCTGACATGTTAAAATAACAGAACAGAAGGAATTCATGGCAATTTGGTCACACACACAAAAAAAGCCAATAATAGGACTTTGGTCTTGCCCCGAAATCCAAGATACAACAGCAGATGTCTTTCATCTATATGACCTTTTCCACTAAGACAAAAGAAAGACAGGATATTATATCACAGTTTAAGGCTTTTATGACTCTTGGCAAGCATTTATTTATTATGGGTTTGTTTGTTTTGGGACTTTGTTTTTAGGCAAAGTGTTATTTTTTTGTACTTTTCGCGGAACTTCAGCTGAAATACCATAGAAACGTCGGAGACAAATTTCTTACGGGTGATTTAAACATTTTCAAAGTCACAAGCTGACTCCCCTCCCAACTCATATTGCCCAAACCAGCATCTTTAAACCAGGGCAACCATTCAACGTGAAGGCAGCCTTTAATTTTTCACAAAGTCGTGGAAAGCCCCTGATGGCACGTGCGGTTACGAGGGGGACAGAAAATCCTTTAAGCAGCAGATCCAGATCAGGAAAAGTGCTTAAAGGCTGTGCCATGTCCAGTGCAAATCCCTCACTGACTACAGTGGAGTGACACAGTGACAGTAGGGCACAACGCAAGGAATGTGGGAGAAAGCACAGATTAACTGCACTGGTATCTTTTTAATTTGCTCACCCCCCTCGCTGGGGAAGAGCTCTCCCCAGCACGCTCAGCTCACCTTACAGATGACTAAGCAGACAAGCTGCTAGTGAAGACAATCCAGAGGAAAGGACGTTAACCTTGGACCCAGGGAGGATTAGTCTGAAGTCCTTCTTCTGGCACAGATTTTTCACGTTACTTTAGGCAAAGAGCTGGGCTGTGTAAACACCTTGTGAAACCAAGGCTCCTGATCACAGACAGACTCGGGGGAGATGGTTGAAGCAGATATGGGTTTATTCACCCAGCCCCTCTGCCAGGGACTATTACCCTTGGAGAACATCAGATTTGATGGGCTGTGCTCCTCATTCACAGCTGCTGAAACTCAGATGTGACATCAGGCTCTAAACCACACCTGCAGGTACCCATCCTCACTAAAGCTACACGTCACCTTCATCTCACCCTCCATCAGCTCCTAGCACACAGCGTGAACCAAGAGCATTTCCTGAGCTTCCCTCTGATACTGATGGGTGTAAATACATTAAAGACTGAGAAACCCTAAAGCCAGAGAGAAATTTTCAGTGAAGCATTTTTCTCCTCAGAAAATACCAATCAGCCAAAAGTAAATGTTTCGCAGATGTGTCACTTCTGACATTTTATTTTTAAATGAAGGAAATTCAGAAGGTCTTCAATAAGGTTAAAGCAGTGTTTCAACTTCTGATTCCAAACTATTTTTACCCCTTTTAAAATACTACATCATTTCACAAGGAATAAAACAATTTATTCCCAACTGAAATATATAGGCTGAGGTCAAGCATTTTTTTTAATTTTTTTTTCCCCCTCGGATTTCGTTTCCACAGCCCATTAGAAATGTTTGTACTCCCTTTGTCTTAGAACAGAAATACGTTTTCTTGCAATTCGGGAAGAAAAACAAACAAACAAGAAAAAAAAAAACAAACAAACGGGACAAGAGCAAAAACCTTTGGCCCTCAAAGCCTCCCTGAGGCCCCGAGCTCTTGCAGTGCCTGAGGGCAGGTGAGGACAGGCTGGAACTCTGCGTGCTCTTTCTGAGTGACTAAAACACGGCACGGGCCAAATGCAACCACATGACACTTCCCAAACGAGCACACACATATGGCTGAGCGTTTCTGAAAAGTCAAAATCTGCTCGCACCCAAATCCATGGGCGTTTCACTCCCGACTCCTTGGAGGCAGGGTTAAAGCCAGCGCCGGGTAGGACGGGAAAATCCCAATCGGAGATCAGGCACAGCGTTCCCCCTGCAGATTATTCATGAAGCGTGTGCAGACGTCACGAGAAAACAGAAGGTGCTACAGAGCTGTTATTTTTAAGCCGAGGGTGAGAAAATAGGCAGTGAGGCGCAGAGCACAACTTCGTGCGTTGCTTTGTCACCATTCTTGTTAAGGAGCTCAAGGAAATTATTTTAAGGAGGAAAAAAAAAGCTCGTCGTTATCTCTGCCTCTTCCAATCAGAATAGACTTAATCTTTTTTTTGAACTTCTACAGATTTTTTTAAATGCCTCTTAAATTTCTGAAACTATTTCTTTCTGAATGCTGGTTTTCTATGACCCACCCAATTTTCAGAACCACAAAAATGTCCAAGAATACCTCTTTAAGCTATCTAGAAGACACCAGAAGTTATATATTCTCCAGCACCCATCTCGTACAGAATTTAAATCAGGTCTTAGCTGCCTGCAAGGCTTTTGCAGAATTGTTTCTTCCTCCTTTTGCAAAGAGCAATCAATTTGGAGGAGCTGAGGCAGACACTGAAGTGGATCACAGGGAGCATCTGTACACAGAGACAAGAGACCAGTTCTAATCATCAGCATCACAGGACTGTAATCCTCGAACTCGGGCATCAGCAATTATCAGTGTGAGAGCACAATTTATTCCCTGTAGCCAGACAGGATGGATATCCCATTGGGCACTGGTTGGATTGTTATACTCGTTTTAGAAGGCTTAGCAACACCACTTACCATGTATGAAACAGCACTAATGGCAGGCAGCCTGAGCCATCAGATGAGTTTAATAAAGGGCTTCAGTAAGTTAGCACTGTGCTCTCCTTATGCAGGGGGTCAAAAATCCTGGCATGTAAACGGAAGCATGGCAGCTTTTTGGACTTCTGACACTAAAACCTTCATGTGCCTCAAATCTCTCAATCAGCATATATACCTTCATGCACACAAACCTTGAGAGTCTTAATTCACCACAAATAAAGAAAACATAAGCAAAAAAAAGCACAGGATTTCAAGACCAGGACCTCAGCTTCATACCTAATCTAACTGATGGCACACAGGAGTAGTCCTTCTTAATTATTCTTAATAATGCTCGTAACCTACCTGTCTGATAATTAACAGGGGAAAAAACCCAGAAGCCTCTCTCTCTACCTCACACTCAGAGTTACAGCCACCAGTTCAATAAATGCACTGGCAGTTTACAGTCTGGAAGCAACAGAGCCTGACGCAACATCCAGGACCTTCCCTCGCCATCCGCTCGGGGTGATGTTCTCCAAGCACCACCCCTTCCTTCCCTGTTGCTGCTTTTCCCATCCCAGGGCTGACCAGCCTCAGCCACCCGGCTCACGGAGCTGGACAAAAGCAGCCACTCAGTGTGGCTTGGCCGAGGTGTAAAATACATCAGAGAGGAATTTGGTTTCGCTCAGCCCAGCAGCCCCGAGCGCAGCTGCGACACCCGCAATTAGGGCTTGCGGAGAACACACATCGTTACAGCTTCACCCTTGGGCATCCACCAAGAGAGAGATTTGCTTTTCTAATTGGCTCAATATTTTGAGAAGGTAAACGGTGAATAATAACAGCCTCGGCAGCAACGTGAGACGGCATGAAAGCAGCACAGACTCCCCGTTTACGCTCTCAGCTTCGCGGCCTGAGCCACACGTTGATTGACTTCCAGCCCCAGGAGGAGCCGTCCTGCAGGAGACATCCTCTCCCACAGCACGCCCAGGGACACCTCTCCTGGCTTGGGTCACCTCAGCTGGCTTCTGGCCTCGGTGA
The DNA here is from genome assembly GCF_003031625.1 of Empidonax traillii. NCBI lineage: Eukaryota > Metazoa > Chordata > Aves > Passeriformes > Tyrannidae > Empidonax > Empidonax traillii. Next base: position 508,322 of record NW_020955494.1, read on the forward strand.
CCTGTGCTGCATTTCTGTGCGACTACAGACCTCATCTGCAGGGCGATAAGTTCCCCGCAGAGTTAGGAGCTCACTTCCCTTACTGCAGAAGAAGAAATAAACAGTTCTTTGAGGGAAACGGCAGCGTTTAGTTTATGAGCTGGATGCTATTGCAAAGTTTAAGCTAGGTAAAATGTTAATTTCTGCAAAGCACTTCCTCAGCAAAAGCAGCTTTATAAATGGAATTTTGTAATAACAATAAATCTAATATTTTCTTCAGAGGTCCTTAAACCCGTTTACTCAGTCCTCTCAAATACGAGGGGGGGGGGAATCAAAATAGCAACATCCATCATCAGGTTAATTACAACTGGTCACACTTAACCTCTGATAATTTAACCACGCAGAGTACCTTCTGCTCATAAAAGCTGCAGTAAATGTAATGCAATCTATAAATATCACTGAGGCCACTGGTGCCCGAGCTGTGGAGTTTAACCTCTGGGTGATTTAAACGTGCTGGGTGATGAGCACAGCGTGCTGCTGCTCGGGTTCAGCGCTGACAGATGTCCCTCCCCAGACCTGGAAAGGGGATGAATGAATGAAAAGCCTCCCCGCCATTCACGGCTGCCAAAGCAGCACATCTTTAATGGCAACCGAGAGCAGCATCCTTCCACAGCCTGCTGACACAGCTCCGAGCGTCTCCCCTGCGTTCAGTCCACCTTTTCATATTTCTAGGCATGCCGCTGTTTCGAGCCTCTCTGCTTTTGTGCAAAAGCGTGGAGCCCCCCCTGCTCGGCGCCAGGGACATCACTGCGCTGTGTGCAGGGCGGAGCGTGACCTCAGTCTGCTGCTCTCCCCGAAACAGCCTGTCTTCCATTGACGTCAGGGGCTCTGCACATACAGGGAGGGAGATAAGCGTACTGGATCTGCCTCGTGAATGAGAGAATTTTGCTGGAGGAATTTACAAGCCTCTCACAGTCTCCTCTCCCTTGATTAAAGCCGGTGGGATTATTTCAAAAATTCAGCTGCCGAGTCCTGGCTATTGGAAATCTGTGGCATGCAGGGCTCTCTGCTGTTAACCCATCCTGACTGCTCATGCAAGACAAAACCCACCACCATCTGCAAAAAGCAGGTCAGACGTAGAGAGGGTTGTGTCAGAGGGGAGTCACTGACAGCTCTCTGCGTGGCATGTCACACCTGTGAGCTCTGAGGAGCGCTCAGGAAGCCTGCATCCCGCTCGTGGTGCGGATTTTAAGCAGTGTGGACCCGTGGGGTAAATTAGGGAGGTTTATACTCAGTTTTACGCATTCTTTTCCTGCGACAAAAACTGGGATGTGCACTGGGCTCAGCTCAGTGCCACAGACGAGCTCTCTGCCCAGCCAAAGCAGGCAGGGCAGCATGGGGCAGAGCAGGGCTAGCTGAGAGCCCCTGCTAGCTGGCCTGGGCACAGTGCCACCCCGACATGGCACTGCTGCTCACATGTCTGCAGCAATCCTGGACTGTGCGGGGTCAGGGATCTCTGGATCGTGCTCTGCTCCATGTGAAGGCATTCCCAGGGTCAGCAAAGGGCCAACAGCCTCTCCTGCCACCGGCTCTGCCTCTGCAGCGGAGCTTCCCATCCCCGCTTTGCAGGGTCCTCTGGGACACAAGAGGCGGGAAGCAACCTTGAGTTGCCTGGTTTAGACACACCCCAGCACCCTCAGAAATCCAGCCAGTGTTGGAGTGCAGCACTCTGCACAGACACCAGGCTTTGGAGGAAAGCTGCTTATTGCAAATACCATTACAGCGACACAAACCAGCAGCACGATCTGATTACACCACGGGGTACATTTAACCAGGATTATCTGCAGTCACATATTTGTGTGTAAGCTTCCCCACGCTCTCACGCACAGTGCTGCTTAACTCTTATTTTTATGCTTTTTTTTTTTGCAGTGTACTGGTCCAACATGCTTTACCTCCATTTATCACGTGCCACCTTTGCCCTGTTGCAGCTGTAAAGTAATAATGTAAAGCAAGTTCTGGTCCCCAGCAGGACACAATATAGGTTTGAAGAGATGCATTTGTAACAGCTAAATGCCAGACCTGGAGGGAAAGGAATGCTGTCAGCATGTGAGCAATGCAGCCAGTGATTAGCATGGCTGGACTCTTATATCTGGTGGAACATTGTACCTGGAGCTTCTGGACACCAGGTCTTGGTAGGACCCCTGAAGAAAGCAATGCCCATCTGTGCAGACGGTGTATCACCCTACAGAATTTAGGAAATTCTAGTGACTGTACACTTTAAGCCTGAGTGGATCTTCAGTGTGACCTCTCAGACCTTCTCCTGTTAGACACCAGCACAATTCACCTCTCATGTGCTGCCAAAGGCTGGAAGGACCATGGAGAAGGGCTGGTGTATGGGCCCACAGGCAGATCATATTCCACAAAGCAGAGAAAAAAAAAAAATCCCTTGTTTAAACAACAGGTGAACAACAGGAATGGAACATGAATGGACAGAAACTTATGAAGTTCCTTACCAGCTCTGCCTACCTCAGGGTCAAAGCTCATTCACAAATGTTTTCGCATCTCAAAGGAAGGAACAAGATACTCATTTACAGCCAAGAGCCTCCTCCTTTCCTGTTTTCCTCCAGCCTCAGCAGACCGGGGCAGGTGTGTCAGAACAATATAGGAAATGATCAGCTTTGATATACATAAGACAAAGCTGATGTGGATTGCAGATAACTCACATACACAGCTGCAAGTTGCTGGTTAAGGTTTCTCAGCCTCGATCAACACATTTGGTCATTGTTTCTGCCTGATACTTCACACAGCCACCTTTGAAAATGCCTGCTGAGGGGTTTAATGTGGAGCTGGGGAAGAGACTCCCTGTCAGAAAGCTGCAGCAGTGAGTTCCCCAGGCTGACTGCCCTTATGTAGTATTTTTTTCAACCATTAAGTATCATTTTGTTCTTTCCTGCATATTGGAATACAATTAGAAGGCCCAAAACAACAAGGAAAAATATTATGCTAAGGCTTCAGTATGATTTTGCATAGTATCTTTTTTCTATTCTCTAGTTACCTCTTTTTAAAAAAAATAGGCCACATGTGAATTTCCAAAATATTCCGATCAATTAAATTCAGGCATTTCCTCCAGTTCTCCTACTTTTTTTCCCCTCCCCTTAGGATTTCAAATAAATTGCTGGTTGTCTAAATGCCAGGGGAAATCAAGAATTAAAATACAGAGCCATTCCAAACATCCTCAAGACCGTAGTCTGACACTGTGGTTTCTGTCAGCGACCACACTTTCATCTCATTGGGATGTCCTTGAAAAAAACTCCTGCTGTTGGAAGCAAAACCTGTGCCCAGTTCATGGAATACATGAATGCAGCATAAACCCTCACAGGCCAAGGAATTCCACAGACACCACACGGATTAGCTGTGATAACATCTTTTCCCATCACACTGAACAGCGACAGAAATAAAAGACGAATGTTCTCAACATTTTAAAAATCCAGGGCCAGCCCAGGCAGTGTGTGCACCACTGCATGGGAAGAAGCTTCCCCAAAAGCTGGCTTGCCTTGCAGAGGAAAAATCTCCCTCACCTATGGAGATCTCAGGAGGACACAGAGCCTTCCCAGCAGCGCAGCATCATCACCCTTGACACCTGCTGGCCTTGCACCTCAGCTGTCAGACGTGTGTTTCAGGCATACCCTGACATAACAGCCACTGGGATGATTAGTTCCTCAGGAAGGGATAGACACGGCGCAGATCCAGAGAGAGGAAGCTCTGAATCCACGTTGTAACCATCTACACATTTTCTTTCTGCTTTAAAGACCCCTCAGCCACAGGTGAGATCCCATTTCCCACGGACGTGGCAGGTGCAGGCAGAGACAGCTGGAGGGACACTGTGTAAAATGGTTGATTTAAATAAATCCCACAATTAACTTGATTGGTTACACTCTTTGCACTTCAGTTCTCTTGTCCTTGCACCGCAGCAGGTTCCTCACGGGGCTCCCCCAGCTCCTCTCCTGACACATTGGCCAGTGCCATGAAATGTGCCCCCTGCACAGCAATGTTTGAACAGCCACTACAGAGAAGATAAAGTTTCAAAATGCAAAGCTGGCCCCTCGGCCCTGGTCAGGGATTAGCAGGTATTGATCGTGAAAATCCTCTCTGTGAACCACATGAATTTCTCAGGCCTCCAAAAGGCAGATGTTGAAATTCGGACTCATTCTCTCCTGTTGCCATAAATCAAAGGGTGAGGTGCAGCACTGTGCAGCCAAGAAATGACTGCCTCAGGAAATGGGAGTTACAGCACTTCAGGACGTACCTGTGTGCAGCATCAAATATGCTTGTCTTGGGTACTCCCAAGGATTCTCTTAACCCAGCTTGGCCAGGACGCCCTGAGAAGCACGACCCTTCAAGCACTACAGGAAGGTGGGATGCAGCCACTGCAATGCCTCCAAAGAGCAGCTGTGTCTGGGGGTGTGAGGGTCAAAAAGGCTAAAGAAGATAATAATATATTGGGGTGGTAACTTCACTGGCAAGCATAGCTCAGAGCAAAAGATGCTCTACCCCTTGCTCCCCCGGCCCGAGGGCTTGTGCTCCAGATGGCAGTGCCCCTTCCACAGCCTTCAGGCTCGCTGCAGGGGGAAATGCCTGAAGGACCAGTGCTCAGGTGTGTGCCTGAAAACCCTCATCTTCACCCAGTCACACCCCTGTGCTTCTCACAGCGTGGTTACAGTGAAACCCTGCAGGGGAACAGAATTGCACTCCTGCTCATTTTCTGTTCGTAGTTTATTACGTAGCGTATTGTGTCCTGCGGAGGGCTCTTCACATCCTGCAGGCAGGATGTTGGACAGTGAGGTGAGGAAGCTTCCAGGCCACCACTATCTGTCCCTGGCTGACATCCTCCCCAGTGCCCTGACACAAACCCAAGGAGGGCCATTTCAAGAGCTTTTGTGATCTTACTCGTTACTGAACGTGGAGATGACACCACTGATCGTATCCATCTCTGGTGCCATTCCCACCGCAGCTGAGTGATGGTCAGAGTGGATTCATGCCCAGCCTGTGCTCCTCTGAGACGTGGGTACCACACACAGACAAGAGAGCAGCTGAAAGCTCTTTGGGGCTCTAGTCACACACCATGTTAAGCAGCAGTGTCCCACCCCCTCCCAGAAGCTCTCAGTAGTTTTCCACGCTCTGTTGATCTCCACACCACACTCACTGCTACCAGTTACAAGGGAGACTTCCCGCAGCAAGCTCAAAGAGCCTCGTGAAGAATTTATGGCAGTTCCTCTCGGCGGCACAGATAAACCAGGAGAGAGGAGAAGGGACTGGCACAGGCACTGCTGGACAGCAGCAAGCTCAGACAGACACGTGATGGGCCACAGCTACAGGAGGCTGTGTTTGGAGCCCCAGGTGTGAGCTCTTTCCCCAGAAAACAGATTTCACACTCCTCAGTGGGTTTTTGGCAGCCTGTGCCGAGGCCTGCTGTCAAGAACGGCAAGGTGCCCGGTCAGGAGCTGGCTCCAGGCCCTGCCCTGGCCAGGCATGCCAGGTTGGATGTGTCTGCTCCTCTCAGACAGCTCCTGGTTCACGGCACAGCACAGTGATGCCCCTTCTTCCACACGTGTGCAGCAAACACGTCACCCATGGAGGGATGTGCCTGCAGACCTCCCAGGCAACAGGGGGGGTCCCAAAAACGGGACTCAGAAAAACAAATGAAGTCCCAGATCTGAAATGGAAGGCAGGGTGGACGCAGGTGGACCTTCTCTGTGGAGGTTTCAGGCTGATTATGAAGAGGTGGAGCTCACAGAGCAAAGATGGACCAGCTCAACCTGCCCAAGCCAAGGAATTTGGCTCCTTAGGTGGGACAACGAGGAGATTATCAACAGAAGGTAACAGGGGTTGCTCTGAAGGGAACTGCTGCTGGCATACGAAGGCTCCAGGCACAAGACTGAAGAAAACAAGTTGTTACAGTGTTCCTAAACAGTCACCTTGGGCAATGAACATCACCTCTGCCGGTCTGGAAACCTGAGCAACAAAGTGATGCTCCCACGAGTGTGACAAGCAGCACCCACTGCCCCACCTCCCTCCAGAGCTGTTTCCATTCCTGAGCCTGAGGGGAAAATTGGTGCCTTGCATTTGTTGAATCAATTGAACCTCTACTGACAGATTCAGCCCCTCAAGGAGATCCTCTGGCTTCTCCTTGAGCTGTGCAGCAGCAGGAACAGCCCCCAGGCAAAGGCAATCTTTCTCCTACGGCACTTTGGAAACGCTGCCCAAAGCCTCAAGGATTGTACTCAGGAGGACTGGATGAGTCAGGACCATCCATCTTCACCAGTAAAATTCCAGCTGAGACTAGCAAACCATCATTTCATCACAGAGGGCCCTGCTATTGCCTGAGTGCAATGTAGGAAGCCCAGGTGCCAACTTGAGCTTTCACAAAAGTCTCATTCAATGACCAAAGATGTTATTCGGAAAGAAACAAGAGACATCCTGAAGATGCTTCATAAAAAGCACCCTAACCAGGCTTTAAGAATAGGATCACCTACTGAAAGGGGCTAGATGGTACTTTTGGTGCTCCTGGTCTGTCACTGTTGGCACCACCCCGATCCCACCAGGACCACCACTACTCTCCAGGAGCCCACTCATGAAGCAGAAAGTGGGGGGAGATTTTACCATTAAACATCTAGTGCAGATTTACAAAGAATGCCTGAAATAAAGAGAAAATTCACACTCATGAACTGATAAATCACTAAAAAACAATAAACTGTGATGTGGCAGTGGTAGGAATTAAGGGCAGCTGAAGAAAAGGAAATATCTAAAAGGCAGGGAACAGTGCTGGGGGAAGGAGACAGATCCTCTACAAAGACAGTGGCAGGCAAATTAGAGAAGGAACACAGAGGCGGATGTTAGAAAAATATAATGTTCCTGTGGGTGTATCACTTATCAGCCATTCTTGCACATAAAACACATTTTTTCAACATTTAGGAAAGAAAAAGAATGACTGATCTGTAATTAACAGAAATAAAGGCCTGGCCCAGATCCTAGGCTAGAATAACATTCCTGCAAAAATGAATTTTGCTGAAATATTGGCATTAGAAAGGGCAGGGCTGCTGCAGGAAGAGGGCAAAGCCAGAATAATTGGAACAGTCTGCCCACTAAGAGCCACCCAGCTGGGGACCCCAGTTAATAAGCTATTTAAATCCTATTTAACAATCCATTTAACAACAATATGACCCCACTGAAGGGAAATCCCGGGGGAACAATTTTGCATATTTGATACGGGCACCTTTGGCATATCTTGCTGCCAGAGTTTCCCTCCACCTCCTAGGGAAGGAAATCCCGGGGCAGAGCTGCAGATGCCGTTTAGAGTTGAGATGGGAACTGCCTGGACAGTCTCTCGCCCTCCTCTCTCACTGGCACAAGCCCACACTCCACAGGCAGACGATATCTCACGTCACAGTCCCTCTCTCTCTCTCAGCAGCCTCCCAGGCTGCTTGTTTTGATGGTCACCACCTCATGTCAAGCCATTGAAGTCTCTCCCCTACCATCAACCTGCCCTGAATCCCCTGATGATGAATGATCCTAACTGAGCACTCACAGCTCTGGACAACACCATCACTGGAGCAGCACCCTGTCCACAGGACATCTTTAATCACTGTGCCAGCTTCATCTCTACTTCATGGTCTCCAGCCTCCTCCTCCTGTTTTCCTCCCCAACCTGTGCCAGCTGATGGAAAGCCAGGAATGCAGGCACAGCCACCACCCCCTTGAGTGGGTTGATTCTTCAAAGCCAACCAGAACAACAAAGGGCAGCAATTTATCAGGAAAATATCAGCTGTCAAGAAAAGCAAATGCAAATCATTCCTCTTGCTGACTGTTCTTTTCACGACTGCCGTGCAATTGTCTTGTTGATTCCCACAGCTGGATGCTGCAGCTTTCTCCTCGGCATGTGTAATTGAAAGTGATGCTAGAGCAACTTGAGTAAATTGAAGCTGATTTCATCAACTGTGTATGTTTGTGTCAGTGACATGTGTCTTTTTTTTCCCTCTCCTCCCATTGTCCACTAGCATGTTCTGCAGCCCAGCAGCTGTTGACATTTTGTTTGATGGCATCTTTTCCCACTGGGAAATGATGCTTCCAATAGACTCAAGTGTTCCATGAGGAGGTACACAATTTGTCAACGTTTTCACTAAAAATGGTAATTCAGATTTGACTGGTCTGGAACCCTGCAATCTGATAAGGTCAAAATGCATCATCTTGGCTTCACCATTTAGATTTCTACATTATTATAAAGTCACATAACTTGACACCAGCTGATGCAGGTGGAGAGCTAAATATCTGAGTCTCAGTAAAATATTTCACTGAAATAATAACTAATACGTGAGAAAGGGGAAACCTTTTCTAAAAAGAAATTGCACATGGGAAATGTCACAGCCTTCTATACTTGTTCTAAATTGGAATCCCATTTGCTTCAGTGCTGCCCATGGAATAAGAGTTCCATGTCCCAGCCAGTGGACAGCAGCCTGTGGTCCCAAGCACGGGATTACCAGCCAGGGACATTTGCCATGGGGTTCTCAAATGACAGTGTCAGGAGTCTAACAAACCAGGGGGTCCTTCCAGAAATTTGTCCAGGTATGACAATTTTTCTTGCAACTGATGTCTTACATGTAATAGCTGTCTTTAAAACAACAAGTAAACAAAACACCAATTGTTTTGGTGCACCTGAGCAAACAACTGAGGTATAACCTAGATCAAAAATTTTTAATTACAGTATTAAGAAAGGCATTATCACCTAAATACAGCAACTGGAGAAATAGCTCATGAATATGCAAATTACCTGACAAAAGCTTTCTGTAAACACTTCAGTAATTTTCAGAGATAAACCTCAAACCAGCGCCTCTTTCATTTGCAGTTTTATTTGTTGATAAGTATCCAGTGCACTCTACCTTATTTTTAGGAAACATTTCAAATGCTGTCATCACTTAAAAGCACTCCTTGTAGCTGAAATGCATTAAATGTACCTGACGTTCTCCCCCTGCATTAAAGGATGTTTTAAAGCCCTAAGTACAAGAATTGTTATTTCCTTTTAACATTCAACATGGTAAGTGAAGAAGAGTCACCGTGGGCCTCAAAGTCTGGCAGTGCAGGATGGAGCAAAAGTCCTAAAACCAAACATCACAATTTTATGGCCACCCAGGACAAGAATTGAGCCAAGTAAAGACCCCAGGGAACTTTAAGAAGTTGCACTGATGCTGTCCCTGCACAGACTACAGTGGGAGTTCCACTCCTCTGTTCAGGGGGAGGAGTGGGACAAACTGCAGACAGGGAATATCCACTGTTACTCGAGCACTTTGCTGAGGCACTTCAGATTGTCCTGAAGAGGAGCATCAGGCTGCCCTCAGAGAGGTGAGATTGAAGCCAAAGGGTACCCTTCAATCGCTTTGGAAGGAGATTGGTTCTCATCTCACCTGCTCTCCTAGAAACCCCCACCCCTCTGGTCAAGTTCCACCTGTCCTATTCTGCTACCTAAGAGGATGCAGATAGTCTCCTCAAGATCCAATGTATGAGATGCCATCTCCCCCTCTCTCACCCACAGCTGCAACCATCTCCACGACTGACACAAGATTCATTAGAGGAGGAGTTAGAAAAACGTGACCAATTCATAGGTGTTCCAAAGAGCTCATGTTTAGCTGCAGGAGACTTGGTGGGAAGGTGAGAACCTGAGGCACAGCAGAGCCATGGGCAGCAAGTGTGGATGGATCTCCATTTCACAACTTGCGTGTTTTCCACGGCTGTCACGCTTCCCTCTCCCCCTGTGCCACCTGACCTTGTGAAAACTAGCCCTTAGGGTGGGGAACATTCAACCCATCTGGCATGAGAGCACAAGCAGATTGCCCAGCTCACACCCACCAGCAGAATATGGGGGTTTTTGCGCTGAAGATCTTGTTTTATCAGTAAGGAGGAAGCACAACATACACATAAATGTATGTGTATATATTCATATATATACAAAAGGCCAAGTATTTATGGTTAGAATAACTGAAGTCTTAAGACTCTAATCAGTATGAGTCAAGATCTACTTTTTTTCTTTATTATTTTACTTACAGAAAAAGAATTAATATTAGCATGGTGAGAACTGCTACATACACACTTAGTTTCTACTCTGTTTCCTAGTGCTATCCTCTCCCTTTCTCAGCCTGTGTGCCAATGCCAGAGGTTTCATTCTGGCATTTGGGGGTGTTTCAGTGAATCCCCATCACCCAGAGTCCTCCCCCAAAAGAACTGTAATGTTCATGTTGATGCTTTCTTCCTCCTCACGCTAGGATGCACATTTTTTGTGCGTTTTTATGTTTGCTGACATGGTTTTACACCTTCACTCTTTTTTTCATTGGTCTGTAGCTCCACATTTACTATATGTGATGGCTTTCATGTGTGCTATATACCTTGTCTTTGTTACCCATAAAACCAGTTTTTGTCCATCTCCAGGTCTGCCTTTATTGAACCGACCACGGGGAAGCTGTTCAGGGCTGAGGGGTCACCAGTGCCAGCCTTGCTGGGTTAGAGTTGAGAAAGCATCCCAAATAAATTACCCTGATTTTTGGAAACCTGTGTCTTCCTCAAGTATGCTTCTATAGGCAACTCTCGTGCGCATCAGAAGCTTCAAACGTGTTTGCCCAAGCTGCTGTTTTACAGCCTGACCACAGCCTCGCTCTTTACAAGAGGAAGCGAAGCTTTGGAAAGTGGCAATTAGCTGTGTAGCCCCAAGACACACATGGATTTGTTAATTCTGGGAAAGCTCTCCAGGATCTGGAAGTGCCTGTAGTCCAAAACTGGGGGAAATACAATTCCATTCCCTGTTTGGGGGGCAGGGAGGGTGAGGAAGAAACTCTGGTCCGAAACAAGAATGTCAAGGAATGCCTTGAGATTTGAAGAGAAGAGAGGACAATGTACACCTTGCTCTGCCATGGTTTCAAGCTACTGGATTAGAAGAACATAAATAAAAAACAAATAAAAACCAGGAAAGAGACAATATTTACAATGCATCTGCTCCTCCCCTGTGCAAACAAAGCATGCCCATATGCACATCCAGCACAGACCTATAGATGCTTGGACAGATTCCACCCCTCTCCTCCACTGGTTATTTTCTCATTGCCTCAGACCTCAAACTATTTGCCCATAAACATTTTCCTCCTGTTTTTTTCCACAGCAGGGGGATGGCAAGGCTCCAGCTTTGTTTAGGTCTCGGGGTGACAGCTATGAGGAACACAGCACACAAAATCAACCCCTCCAGGAGATCCAGAGGAGACTCAGGCAGAGCCTGGGACACTCCCAAGGATGCCCTGACCGTGTGCCACTTCCCAGGAAAAGAACGTGTGTGTGACTGTCACCCTGCCCAGCAGACTTATTTGTTCATTTTCCACCCCTGCCGTAGGATGTGCATTTCCCACCTCACAGAGATGGAAAAAAAAAAAAAAGAGCCCAGTGACTTTCTTTTCCTGATCTGCCTGCCAGGCGACTGTCAGATCAAGGGATTAAGATACATTTTCCTAAAAATCCAGCCAATCTCATCTGGCTTTGCATACAGTTATTTGTAATTACCTTTCTTTTCCCTTAAAACCAACATAATTTCCCCCTAGAATTAGTGTCAGTTATACCTGATAATGCAGAAAGCAAACATCTTTTAACATAAAGTTCATTCTGCACTTAAAAGATAATTAATTTTTAGCACTGAAGAGAGGACAAATGACTTCATATCAGAGCAATACCATAACAAAAAGGACTATAGCGCTGAAGTAAAGGTCCTGAGCAACAAATAAAACGTGGGAGTTGATTTTTTTTTATGTTCAATTCTAATAAGCAAGATCTTAAGGCAGCACTTGGTATACATCTTGAGAGGGATGTTAAAACTGAACAGGACTTAAAGATCTGGCTCTGTGGCACTGGCATGAAGCAGAATATTCTAAGCCCTCCCTGTCTCCCAGGGAAATGACTTTTTAGCCATCTTTCCAGTAAAGCCATCCCAGCCTGGCCCACGCACGTGACTTTCTATCAGCGCAGTGAGTGTGTGACAGCTGAAATGCAGAGATATTGATGGCTAATTTCGTGAGTGCTTCTGCCTACAGATGCTCCTGTGATGTATTTGATGGAGGGAGAGCTGAGCAGTGCTGACCGTCTGTGACACCCCCTCCATTTACTGGGATGAAAAAGCACTCAGGACCTCTCAGGATGGGTGCTCGCTGACAAAGAGGGAGATGTCCTTTCCAGTTTGCAGGAAAGAAAAATAATAAAAGCCAAAAGCAACAGGGTAAGGTTCAGAGAATGGCTGCAGTTAAAAGTCATCATTAGCAGATGAGTCCTTGGCATCCATAAGCTCTGTCTCCCTCTGACTGGAGACAGAATTGTCACTTACTCGTGACTCACTCCCTAATAGGGAAAAATAAGTAACACTGGAATCCCCAAATACCTATTTTCAGCCTTTTGATTAAACTGAGAATGTGGAAGAAGAAATATCTCCTCTCTTCAAACATAACAAAGGAATGAAATGCTCAAATATCTCATACAGATCAATTCTTAAAAAAAAAAAAAAAAAAAAAAAGAAAAGCTTAATATTAACCAGGTTGAGCTGGCCCTGTCCCAAGCAGGGGGGATCTGCTATGCTCCAGAAGAGCATGAAGATCTACTTCTCCAAGCAGAAGATTATTCTTTTTACAGCTTTCCTAAAAAATCCTAAAACTCTCACGGATGGAAAGGACACTAAGTGCTGTGGGGAGGGAGGGGGAAAGTGTCAGCAGAGAGTGAAGTTGGGGGTCTTTGCATGCCCACATTCAAAGGCAGAGCTGATACACTCGCTTGTAGAAGGTGTGTCCACCCTGGTGACTGCACTGTGGCTCCTCCACAGAGGAACACACATCACCTCCCCAACCCCAAAATGCTGATGTGGGAAATGGCAGGTCTCTCCCTACACCCCCCCCTCCCCCAGCCTGGGGGGACACAAGGAAGAGAGGTGTTGGGAAGAGGCAGGGTAAGTTTCCTCGGGAACACAGACGTGGCAAATGGGGATTACTCAAGCCAAATTTTGATTCCTGTTCTGAGCTCTGGATCTCAGCACGAACAGAAACGAGAGGCATCCAAGCCTTTAAATTCACCCATTGCCGGATACAACACTGCCTTCCAGTCCTTTAAAAAAGGCACTACCACAAAGCAGGGAAGTGGAAAACGCTAAAACACATAAATGCAATAATAAAAAGTCTGCAGATGTTCTAAATTACTCATTACTGACACCCATAACTCTCCCCACTCGATCTGTGGGCACCACAACCTCCACCCTCCTCCTCCCCCTCGGGTTATACAATGTTTTGCTCGTTTACTCTTGCTCAAGTCTGGTAGCAATAGAACTAACCCTGGGCCAGAGAACCTTTACATAACGCAGGGCTGGTGGTGGCCAAGCCACACTTGCACCCTCGGCCACAGCAGAGCCAGGCAGGATCCGCCCTTCGAGCCACCGCTTTGCCCTCCTCCACCCTCACATTGTCATCTGCCAGCGGTGACACAGAACACAGCACAAATAAGCATTTCAAACTGTCACTGCAGCCTCGCTGCAGAACTTGAATGTCTTACTCCCACTCTTTTAAAAAAAAAAAAAAAAAAAAAAAAAGAATAGTGAAGTGTCTGCACCAGCCACAGCTGGAAGGGTGAGTTCATGAAGCACCACCGAGCCCTCGCCCACTGCAGCAACAGAAATCAGGCAAGTAGCCCAAAGAACGGAGCTGGGAATTGTGTTCCCAGTCTGGAGAAAGAATACGAGCTTTGATTGCCAGGCAGCTTGGTGTAAAGGAGCTCTGGCCACTGAGACCTGGGGAGAGACCTCGGGACAAGGACAAACAGCCACGTGCACTTGGTTCTTAAAATGTAGAGATGCACAAAGCACTTCTGTAGGGACGGCCTGAATCCCACTGGCAGTGCTGGCCACAGGATAAACATGACAACGAGGCCGGGACACTACCCACAGGAGAATATTTCTAATGTCATGAAGCAGGATCAGAGAGCAGCAGTGCAGAGCTCAATCAGCACACACCACCAAGTACACACACCCCGTGCACTCACAGGGCACGGCACAGCCTGCACCTCAAATACGGGCCAGTCAGCTGAAAGAAGGGTTTCCAGGGGCTGCAGATAACGAGAGAGGAGTTTAGCAGGACAGCTGTTGGGTTGGGTTCCTGAACAGCTGGGTGCCAGCAAGGATCACCTGGAGAATGCAGGATGGGGACACAACCCCGTGGGAAGGCTCAGGAAGGGTCCCTGGTAAAGCAGCCCAGAACCATCGACGGGGAGAGCGGAGCAGCAGAGGCGCTGGTGACTGGGAAGGGGAGCTGGCAGGAAGGGCACTTCTGCAGGCAAGGTGAGTCAACAGCTCAGGGCTTTTAAAATGCCAAGCCCTCCATTAGAGGGGTGGCAAGGAGAGAGGATTTATTGCAGCTGGCATTTCTGGAGGAAAATAATTTACCTGAGCCTTTTAACGCTGATAAATGCATACAAGCCTTGCTGGAAAAAACACTCCAAAAAGGCGTGAAATATCATGGTATTATCTTTAGGAGAAGATTAGTTGAGTGAGCCTTTGCTGTTTTGTTCAGACTGTAAAGGTTTGGATGATGCATTAGGAAGCAGATTTTTGCAATCATTTTCTCCTCAGGCACGACATATCAAGGTATGTCTAGAATGCATGTCTATGGATGTCTACCACACTCATATTATCAACACAATGTACCAAATCCTGTTTCTCCTTATTTTTCCTTTTTTTTTTCCTTTTTCCAGTGGTGATAATGTCAAGAAGCTGGAGCACTTGGATCCAGCATTACAAGAAGCACTAACCACACTCTCTGTGAGCTGATCCGGCTTTCTCCCGACATCCCTCTGAAGTTAATACCAATATGAACCTCACAAACACCGAAATAAAGACTGGGGAGAGGATCCTATTCCCAAGATTGAGCTATGGAACCCCTCCAGGATCCATCCTCAGGAATGTTTCGTGCTTCTTTCAGTTCCCCAGGCCAGGTCTTCAAATGAGCAGCAGCGGGGCTGCTGTGCCCGAGCTCCCCATCCTTGCCAAGGAAAAGGCACAGAGCCAGGCAGGTCAGGTCCAACCCACAAGCCTCCAGCTGCAGCTCCGCGGTCTCCCCTGACCACGGAGCATTCCGCAGGCTCTCTGCTGAGCTCTGTGCCACCCCAGAGCGGGTGGTGGTGGAGAGGCAGCTGGCATGGGGGGTGCCCGCGGAGCAGAACCCACCTCGAGGCTGAGGAGGGGCAGCCAAGGGAACGCCAGGACTGAGGGACAGGGCGGCTGTGTAGGATGGTGGGCAGGCTCTTGGAAGGGAGAGGGAGAGCCACGAGCAGTGCTGCAGAGCCAGGAGGAGAAAGGAAAAATCGACCCCCCGTTTCTTTGCCAGTGCCAGTCCGGAGCGTCCCTGAGACGCGCAAGCACATCCCACCCCTCCCTCGGGCAGGTCCAGGCGCTGAGGTCCTCAAAGGATTTAAACGTCAACTTCCCAGGGAGGTCCCCTTAATCTTTGTTTATAAAGGGAGTAAACAGAAAGGTTAGCAGAAATGCCTGGGATCTGGCTTTTCGGGAAGGCAGCAGCGAGCTGCTGAGAGGAGCGCTGAAAATGCTCGCGCTCTTTTCAAAAATAAACAGTCGGGAAAATCAGGCTGTCATCTGTCAAGTAACAAACCAGTGTCAAAACAGAAGAGTTCAAGCCAGGGTCCTCGAGCCCTTCTGCAGTTAATGCTTTCCCTAAACACTGCTCAGGAAGCGAGGATTGCTCTGCAGCACACCGAGTCTGGCAGGCAGCGGACCCTGAGTATCAAACATTCAGTGGCACACACGTCTCCGAAGGAAAAGCATCAGATGGGCAATTAAGATTTTCAGCTTCAGGTGTTAGACCAATCTAAAATTAATTGTATCACCAGTATTTTTCCAAGTATGGCAGATAAAAGCGTACACCTATCTCTGCAGCGCCAAAAAAAGGCTTGAAGCCTATAAACAGCAAGTCTGCAACTCTGTTAATTCTTCCTCTTGATCCAGAGTTGAAAACATAACCAAAAATCAAAGGAGAAGATATCAGCTTCCTCTGTATTAGAAGTCTATGAAAATAATCCACAACTATGAAAGGATTTGGGAAAAAGAATCTGTAGAGAAATCTAACTTGCATTTCCAAAGTCTAAGAAACACTTCAAACAACAGGGATTAAAAAAATTAAATTCTTCCAAAAGAAAGTAAAGCTTCTGACTCTAAAGGAGTTTTAATCCTAGGCATGTTTGGTTTCACTTCATTCAGAGCTTGTGCCAAGCCACAAAATTTGGATTTGACCATTTCCCGAAGTTTAGAGCTTTCTCAATCCAAAGATTTTGGTTTGTACCCAGCACTAATGCTGTTATTGTATGGGTCAAATATCTCATTATACTGATAGTAAACAGCAAGGGAAAGCTCCGAGGCCAGCCAGGGCTCCCTCTGCCAGTTAATCACCGAAAATGTTCACAACACTGGAATGAGGGATGATGCTGTGGATACCAGAACTGCCCACAGACACTGCAGCACTTCCACAGCACATCAGAGAAGCAGCATCTGCACCCCAGGTAAGCAAATTCAAAGGCTGGAGCAAAAATGCCTATTAACCACTGCTGATGAGGTGTCACAAAGCACCTTCACGCTACTGTTGTACTGAAAACCTGCTCCTGACCCCATCACTGCTGGCCACCTGCTCTCAGACGTTCCCATTCACACATGCACGCAGATGAAGACATCTTCCACTCATCTCCCACCACCTCACCAAAACTGAGTGGAAGGAAGGGAAGATCCTGCACAGTTGAACTGAATTTGAATGAAGCTGCACATAAACTCCTGGGTGAAGAGAACGACTGCCGAGCGTGGGATGGCCCTGCTTCCTGCAGGGACACAAAACACGAGAAGCAGCTCTGAGCAGGGGTTGCTGTAAAAAGCATAACAAAGGGAGACAAAGCTGAAGAATGTACCACAGCAACACACAGAAGTAAAAACCTTTCATTGCTCTGTCAGAATAAAGCTTGCCTATGAAGATACCGATGCACTTCTAAAATGCCTGATGATGCCTTCATCCTGGTGAGAAACCAGGCTCATTGTCATTTATCAGCAGAAACAGTGGCCAAGGTGGCAAGATGCCCTGCTGCAGGCTCAGTAGGACACTGATGGAGTTTGGGAATGAGGCAGAACTGTGCCTGCCCCCAGCCCCTTCCCCCTGTGCCACTATTACTGCCCTAGATGAGACAGGTAAACCACAGAAATGGCAGTTGCCTGACAACTTCTCCTCCCAACAAACACAGACCATGACTTCTACAGCCTAGCCACTCGCCATTTAATTTCATTTTTGTGCATTAGCAGGACTGCTATTCTTTATTCTTGCTTGAACTTGCAAAGCAACAAGCTGATTCAGTGGAGGGGCTCTGCCCTCATGCGAGTCAAGAGCTTGAGACCTGGCAAGTGCAAACGAGCACCAGATTCTGTCCCCCAGAACAAGTTGTTATGGTTCATTTCAAAGCCCTGAAGGAGGCACAGGATGTCTAAGAAAAACATACTGTAGGGCTGGATGAATGAGGCACCAATCTCCTTTACAGAGATGTCCTGCCTGGCTGCTCTGCTCTTCTTGGATTTTTGATGCACAGTTTGGTGCCTTCATTCTGTGACAGTGGGACCTCTGCCAGGTGTTGCTACAGACATTCACAGTGAATGGCTTCAAGTGTGAAATCAACCCAGTTTTCTCTCTTTACAGAGTAGGGAACTCTCTTTGTGATCCAAATAAACCTTGAAGAAGGCTCCAAGCCAACTTCGTCACTGTTTGTTCTTACGTAACTGGACTAGGAACACTCAGTACCCAGAGGTAACAACAATTCTCCTATATACCTAAAAAACTACATTTACTTTGAACTTATCAGCAGCAAAAGCCTGTCATCTTTGGACATCATCCACTAGAACTGCCCAAGACAACTTATCTATTATTTTTGGGTGCCAACAACAATGGACTTGATATTGTCTGCATTTATCAGAACGGATTTGTTACCCAAGATGCAGATAATAAAAAACAATTCCTTGCCTCATGGGTCCAAATATTTTTCTGCTGAACTAAAGTGACTTTTTATATTATATCCACACATGGAATTCATGGCTTTAGGAATTCAAAGCAATTCATTCTCCAGGGCACAGATGAGCACAGCTGAAACCTGTCCACAGGGATCAGCTTCCACCTTTGCTTATGGGTAGAGAGAACACTGCAGAAGCCACAGCCTCTCTTGTCTCCACACTGATGTTCTTTCAGAGGGCACCACAACCTAAATAGCTGTGTCAACCCTTGGCACCAGAATCCCAACCAGTCTGCAGCAGCAGCACCTGAAGATTTCAAGCTCAAGCACTAAGGGACTGAGGTCCCCCAGGAGGAGAACCTGGCAGGGTCAGCCCCAGCCCAGACAGTGCCACCACTGAGGGACCCCCAGAGCCAAATCCCCTCCAATGCCCACCAGGGTCATCCTGACCACTACAGCCTTAGCCTAAATCCTGACTGGCATCCACTGCTAAAAAATATAGGAGTGAAAAAATTCCCACCCCTGTTGTGGAGTTGTCACTGGAGAGTTCTCACCCCAGGGAAGGAGGGGAGCAGAGAAGGCTCTGACAGGAGAGTTCCTCTGAACCCAGTCAAAGGGAGGGGGGCAAAAATGGGCTCAGGCACCTCAGAGGAGGCTTCACATCACCTGATTCAAGCATCTGACTTAGGGGTCATTGGAAACACACGGAGCAAACAAGCTGCATTTGCCATCGGGGGTTCCTGGAACAAGGATCCCCTGTGGTGTGGGGTGGGTGCCTGCACATGGGTGCTACAAAGGACCTCGCTGGATGCCTGGCAGACTGAAAGGCCTGCAGTGAAGCAGCCCTGATTTCAGACAACACAGAGGGGTTGTTTGCCCGGTACTGCAATTGCTCTTAAATTGCTGCTTTGTTTTTTTTTCCTTAGTGCTTCCAAAAATGTGAGGGGCATCCCTAAGCAGCTGCCACCCTCAGCCAGCACAGGCACTGCAGGACGACCCTCAAGCCCGGGCTGCCTCTGGGCAAGCTGTGCAGCCAGGCTGTCCTCCTGAAGCTGTTAACAAACTTCTAACTGCTCTAGAGCAGGCACAGAGGGAGAACTGTAACATGTACTCACTGCTGGGTTACGCACACACAGCCAGAACTGCTGGGTGACAGTCCAGCACAAGTCCCAGAATGTTTAACCTGCATAAAGGGCTTTAAGTTTGAAATGAAATGAAATAAAAACAGCATTTAACTGCACATACAGCTTGCTACCACCTCTGGTGGCCAAGCCAAAAGTATTAGGTAGAGTTAACTTTGGCTGACACCGCAGCATTTACTGTTTAATTTCCTGATACTTAAAAAATAATTTTTCAAAAAATATCTGTATCTTGAATATATTTGTGTTGCTGGGAACAGCTCCTTATTTCTTTAACAACAGCTGTGTTTTTGAATTCACATTTCACAGATTTTTCTCCTTCTAAACTCGACTCCACACAGCAGCACCCACAGCATCTTGGCACAAACCTCCCTCCCTTGGACAAATATGTCACCAGACATTTCTGGCAGACTGTCCTCTTACAGATAACCAGCATGCCGAGCTAAGAATAGGATTAGCTGCTTCTCTAACTACTTTGTCCAGGTGCCTGCAGAAAATCACTTGGTGTGGCTTCTCAGAGGGAAAGCACAAGACTGGGCTGGATCTCCAGCGAATTATTTGGAAGAATGTGAAAGCATGTGTGGGTGTTTGGGTGAATTACATCAAAAATCAGTGCCAAACACCAAGCTTCAGCTGCCCACTGATGCCCGGCTAGCCCAACAAAAAAACTTTTCCCAAATATTTTACTATGGGACAGTCAAATCGTTATGCCTTCCTCAGTCATATGGAAGTAGTCCCTGTCACCAAAACAACCCAAACTACAGAGACCAATAGTATGGCCCAAGATGGGACTTTGTTTCAGGCACAGTTGCCTGCAATTCTTATGTGCCTTATACAACACATAATCCAAATTATTTATGTAATTAAAAAGTAAAATAATTCAGGCAAACAAGGTGAGCCTTCACTGAAGAGCCAGATGTAGTGCACGTGTGCTCAAAAGATTGCTGAGTATTATTTATCATAAAACAGTTACAAGAGGTCCTAAAGCTTGGTCTTCTGCAGCATTCTCCAAAACATCCATTTTTAATTTTTTTTTTTTTTTTAAATTGTGAAGGTATCAAGTGGCAGAAGAGAAAAGATGATGTTCCCTGCAGAGACTCCAGCGGGGAAATAAGGAGAGAGGGATTTTGTATGGGAGTGAAGCGTTTCAAACGGCACAAGGCAAAGAAGAGCATTATGTACAAGTCAGACCCTGCTGTGAGGCAAAGAGGTGATGGCACTGGCAGAAGAGCTCGTGGACCCTGAGAAAAAGAACGAGAGCAGTGAGGTCAGCTGGGAGCCCCAGGAAAGGCTGCAGCAAAGGGAGAGGAATCACAGCTAGGAAGGAATCGTTGGCGACTGCCCCGGGAATTCTGAGCCATTAGTGCAAGGGGACTAATCCTGTGCAGCTCTGGGTGACTACGAGTTCCTGGGTGGGTGCGTACGAAGCGTGTGCCATACAGAGACAGCATGGAAACACGGTCACTCAGCGCTTAGCCCTTGCAATTGTTTTCTGTAACTTCACTTCCTCTGGCCGCTTTTTGGAGGGACCCGCAGCCTCTCTGCCAACGCGCGGCGGCGAAAACGGAGAAAATAACCACATGCAAAAATATCCACTCCGTCAAGTGGAGGCTTCCTCTCTCCGTGTGCGTGCGAGGACGCGGCTCCCCTCCCACCGTGTCCCGGGGACACGCCGATTGTCCCCCGAGCAGCCGACGGGCCAGCCCCTGATTAGGCTCAGCCAGCTCATCGGCTTGCCAAGCGCGCTCAATTCACATCTCATCGCCAGCCTGCTCCTCCTCTCATCCCCGCCCCAGCCTTTCCCCCGATGGTTTCTCTGACGTGACTGCCCGCCGCGCTCCCAGCCCGCAGGTTTGGTGGGGACAGGAGCCCCCTCCCTGAGGAGGGTCCCGGGCAGTGAGGGTCCCTAACAGATGGGGGTCCCTGGGCAGTGCTTTGCCCTGCTCCGCGGGGCTGCTCGCGGCCGCACGATAAACATGTGGCAACAGCTGTTTCCACACTCACAAAGGAACCCAGGGCTGCGATAAGAGACTGGAATTCCTCCCGGCCAAAAGGGGGACGCAGAAAAGCTGGGAGGGGAGCACTTCACGTGGCCCAAACGCACACAGTTAAATAACTCTTTTCAGCAGGTGGGAGGAAGGGATAGAAAAAGTGACCTTTCCCATTAAGAACTGCATATTTGTTTTGTTTCCCTACGAGCTAATTTTTCTGGCATCGTGACATGCAAAACATTTTGAACTTTCTAAGGAAACTGTTATTAAAGCACTGAACATTACTGTGAGGGCGCGTTTGGAAAACAGAACAATTAGGCATTTCAAAGTTTATCTAACTTAGTCACTGGTACATTTCAGATTTGTCACCACAAAATGCAAACAGTCTGGGGGAGGAGGGAAGGGGAGAGGGGGCAGTTTAATGATTCCTGTATACAAACCCCTGCCTATAGGAAGAAGAAGACCCTTGAAAATTTATCATTGTCTATAAGCTACCCTCCACCTCCCCGCTGCAGTCTACTGGTGCACATCCTGGAAAAGGAAGGTTTTCTGAGAAAAGCATGACCTTTTTTAAGCCTTGAGAGCCCAAACCTTTAGGGACCCACTGAGAGCAGGTCTGCAGAGCAGCCCCAGGTATGCCACAAGTGAGAGCAGAAACCCAGTCTCCCAGGGAATGATGGATGTCACGCTCTTTGCTTTCATTATAATTCACCATTTCAGCTCAGCTTCTACCAAGTTCCCCAGAAAAATTTTTGCAGAGCCACTGCCAATGTTTAAGGCTCTCCAAAAATTCAGCCAGACAGAAGAGGAAATTCCATGCAACGTGCAGAAAGTCTGAAGGTGGGGCTCCTGCTAGATAACAGGAAAGCTGGGGTTGAGCTTGGGCTAGCATTTCCCTAATCACTTGCATGAACTTCTCAAAGGTGTACAAAGACAAGGTTTTCTACTGATGTCAAGGGACTGCCTGGACAGAAAAATAATTGTCAAAAAAGCACAGAAAAACTAGAAAGGAAATGTGTTTCACCAAACTAGAGAAGTATCTTCTGAGCTGCTCTGAGAACAGAGATGGGAATTCACTAGCTTGTTCCCACGAGGAGGCTTTTGAAGGGTAGGACCCTGCTATGTTTCATGCAGTCTGTGTAAGTCAATCCATCCTGTCTTATCTGAGGCCAGATCGCCTTCCCCCCTTTGAAAATAAAATGCAGGAAGCCTATTTGAATTTTATTCAAAGTCTCGAAGAGCACAGGTGCTCTTCACCGTGGGGAAGACCCTCCCGTGCCTGGAACACGAGGCATGTCTGAGCAGAGATGTTATGGAGCTGCTCAAAACAGTAAACTAGGGAGTAACCACAGTGAAGGAAGGCCAGAGGATGGGATGGCATTTTTCTCAGGACTCAGAATAGACCTGGCTGCCAGTGGGCAAGACCTGGTGCACAGCCAGATCTGCAAGTGGGTGTCTATTTTAGCTGGGGAAAGAGCGAGGTGCAGGTGCTGTGCAGGAGAGCAGGGGCGATAGCAGGGTGTGAACAGCCCGGGTTGGAGCCTGCCAAGCCTCTGGCACAAGGCTGTTTTTAGGACCTGAGGCAAGAAGTTAAAATGGGAGGCAGATAACAATAAAAGAAGCTGGGAGCTAGGTGTTATCTTAGGGGTGAAAGTCGTGACTGACAGATCAGACAGAGGTTCTATGGCTGTTGGGAGGAAGAGGAGCTTGGATCCCAGAAAAACGGGTGGTTGCTGCAAGCAGGAAATGATGTGGCTGTAGAAATCCAGAAACAGGAGCTCATCTCCCAACAGGTTTAAACAAACACATAAAAAAAAACCCCAAACAAACAAAAAACAACAACCAACCGAAGCCAAACCAAAACAACAACGTCAAAACAAAGCCTCAAACCAAACAAACAAAAAATAAGAAACCCAGGAAGACATAGCAGCACGTATGGAACTGCAAAGGGCTTTGGAGCCTAAAATCCAAACCCTGGAACCCAGATAACTAGGATTTCCAAAGAATCTCGTTGCTTTCGTTCCCTTTCAGTGCTATAAGTCTTTTCCATACAGGAAAAGGATCTATTTATGTTTCATTAGTGCCAGTTTTGTGTATCCCAATAGACTGTGTGTATATAGGAGAGAAGGCAGTGTGCTATGCAGCTGTGAGCTTTCTCAGCTAATTACTTGTTTTCCCTTTCTGAGCAAAATAAATACAACAACAAAATTCAACAGGGCATACCAGCACATCCATTAAGGCTGTACATTTTCCATCAGATTCCACTGGTATTTGTCTTAGCCACACTTAGGCTGAGAAACCCAGTCTTGGCCTCACTCATAAGCAGGAGGTGCAATGACCTGCACAAACACAGATATTAAACCAAATGAAACAATACCCTGACTTGATGTGGAGTGATGCAAAGTAGCGATGCCAGAACACCAGTTAAAGTGAAGTTAAAGCATTTAAAAAGAATTGCCTCTTCAGCAGCAGCATCAAAACATTTTGTCCTAAGCCTGGAAGCCTGTTACTCACACACACACTCCATCCCTCAGCTTGAAAGGTTTTAGAGAACACCACAGACTGAGCTGGTTTACTGACTTTTGGAAAAAAAATACAGTTTCTTTCAGCATCAGTTTTGGTAATGAGAAATGTTCCATGTTCTGAGAATGTTTTTGGAGTTCAGAGCTCCTAAAATGCATAAAAACTGTGATTTAAAAACAGAAACACCGCAGCACTCAATACCTTCGAGCTAAACAACACCCTGGGCAGCAGCCGAATTGCAGAGTTTTACAAGATGAAACAAAAGAAAGTTTTCATAAATGATTTGCAAACACCAGCCTTCTAAATCATGCTCTGCAGCGTGGTGCTCTTGGACTAAGCAATAACATATTTCAGGTCCCAGGCTGCCAACTGGCAAAACCTACTGGTGTTCATATACTTTGGAAACAGGTCCCAGACCAGACCTTAAGGCAGACTGACTTGGGGATGATTGCCTCATGGTACAACCATTTGAGATGAATTCGTGAAACTCCTGCAGGTTTTGCCCGTGCAGAGAGGTAGGCTCTGAAGTCACATGTGCTCCACTTTGAAGCAAGATGAACCATTCACATATATATACATTCCCTCACGCACAAGGGGTTGGGGAATAAAGTCATATTTGCAGGTGAAAATCAAATATCTGTGATAATCTGTCCACACACCAGTCATTTTCCTTTGCAGGAAAGAACATCGCCCCTAAGTGTTTAAGGCAAGTTATAAATCAGAAATGGAAACATTTTCCATATGCTTAATTTTACACTGTAATTATTTATTAACAAAGTCTACAGCTACACGTTGTTACACTTATGGGAGTTCAAACACTGTTCTTACTATTTAAAATATGTTCTCCAGTTTGCCTCTAACTGCAGACTTTTATTAGTTCCACATTTCAACAGCACCAGCTATTGCTGGGAGCCATTCACTCACAGTCTCTGCAGATCACAGGCAGGCACCTGTGTGGATGTAAAAGCTTAGCCAGACCTAACATTGCTAAACTGCCTGAAAACCGTCACTGCCTTTAAAAGAGCAGGTTGCAAATAAAACTCACTATCAGCACTATTTTTTTTTCGCTGCAGGTATTTGGTAGAGCCTCGGGGGAGCCAGTGTGGCAGTGAGCCGTACCTGGGAACGAGCTGGAGCTGTTCTTACCCACAGGGAACCCCCTCGCTGCTCTGAGCACAGGCACAGCCCACCTGATACTGTGGCACTGCTAAACCTCCCAGACAGGGAACCGGTGGAATCTTCAGTTTTATCTTTTGAGAGCAAAACTCCCGAGAGTTTCTCTTCCTGCTTTCTACTCCTTCCCCCCCACGACCCTCGGGGGGCTGTGACCCCTCCCTGCACAGCAGAAACTGCAGCACACAAGACACTGGGAGACTTAGTTTGCCTTCCTCAAAGCCCAGGGAATGAGACATCCCACCCAGCACCTTCACCTGCTCCTCTCCCAGATGCCCCAAAGTCCCAAACCGATCCCACTGTTGGGCAGGCTTTGCTCCAGCACGGTGCCAGGGAGCAGAAGAGGAGCCCTGGCTCTCTGCAGCAAATGCTGGCACTGTGCAGGCTCACAGCCTGGACACAACACGAGGAGAGAAGCTCAGGGCAATGGCTCTGTGCCATACAGCCCACTGCAGGAGAAGGCAAAAGCCTGGCATCATGGATCAGATCATCTCCTGACCACATTTGGCACCACTGCCCATCTTCACTGGGTTTTAAATGTCCTGTAAGTGCATGACCAGCAGCACGGTTATCATCTGCAGGACCTTGCAAAACAACATAATGTCTGATGGAAGTGCAGAACTCATTATAATGGCTCGAGTCAGCTATGGCAGAGATTAAGCTATTTGTCCATAACCTTTCCCTCAGGATTCACAGAGCCCTGGCTTTTTCCAAAAAACCCCTTGTGAGAAATGAGGCTGTTAATGGAGTCAACCTGTTCTTCATTTCCTCCTGTGTCTGATGCAAGGGGTCACCCCGAGCTCAGAACGAGCACTTTGAGCCAGCGGTCACTTGCTGTGACCAGGAGAAACATCAGTGTGAGGAAAAAAAAAAAAAAAAGTGTCAAAACTGTGATTCACCTTTGCATTATTCAGCCTCATTTGCCACCCAGCTTTTTGATTACAAGCTTCAAATGCACCTGAAAAGCCCCCATTTATGCAGCATGAACACAACTTAGGCTGCAGACGTTTTAAACCAGCTGATGGTGTAAGCCCACACCACTATTTCATACCGAGAACTGTGCTGCTGGAACTCGTGCACAGCATCAAATTAGTAAGTTCAGCTTCGAAACCATTTGTTTTGAACAACAGACTCTTTTAAACATGCTAAAACACTGGCTGCTTGTTTGTTTTGGTTGGTTGGTTTGGTTGTTTTGGGGTTTTTGGGGCGGGTGGTGACATTTCAGCAGACCTTCCCACTTGCAACAGTGTCTCAACACAGCACTCATTTCTGTTACCTCTCTAATAAAGCTGAGATACTCTTTTTTATAAAGTTAAGATGGCATTTTACCTGTATGTTTGCTACAGAGCCAAAATATTTAACC
The DNA here is from genome assembly GCF_003031625.1 of Empidonax traillii. Taxonomy (NCBI): domain Eukaryota; kingdom Metazoa; phylum Chordata; class Aves; order Passeriformes; family Tyrannidae; genus Empidonax; species Empidonax traillii. The sequence goes on from NW_020955494.1 coordinate 534,582, forward strand.
TTAGTTCAATGGGAGGAAAGAGCTTTACTGTTTGCAGTATAGTATCACTGATGAATGGCATGGATAAATGTTTAGGAATGGATAAGAGGAAAACAAAACAAAACAAATGGGGTCATGGGAAGCTGTGGGTTCCCATATAACAGTTATTTCTTCAATGCTTTTCAGAGCAGTTCTTTTGTTTTTAATGTAAACGAGTTTGTTGATGAAAACCGAGATTGGAACGCCACTGCTTTCACGTGGGGCAGCCAGCATGTTCCATCTCCACTCAGCTGTGAGTTTAACAGGCTGCAACAGTATAGCAGGAGCTCTTGCTTTCCACTGTATTTTACTGCACTTGCACGTTGGAAAATCTCAGATCCTAATCTGCTCGGGTAAATTGTTTGCAGGAAACGAGCAGCTCCCCAACCAACGCACACTTCTTTCCCTGCTTCATCATCCCACGGCAGCTGTGGTGAAACACTTCCACAGCTGCAGGGACACTTGCAAGAATTCGGGCAAGCAGAAGTTTGCTGCATGAGGGGACAACTTTCCCTGCAGGTTATAGCCAAGAGGTGAGGTGAAATAACAAGAATTAACCTCGTGGGCTGCAAATGCCTGCCTGGGTCCATGGATTAATTCAGCTTCCTGTTGCTCAGAGAAGAGGCTGCATCACCTTTCCCTGTGCTTGCCAGCACTGAAGGACTCAGCATCTGCAGCACTGCCATCATCAGAGGTAAACAATTAATACTTTCAGAGTTCATCAGGAGGACAGGAAAAACTAATGGTTACTTCTGAGAAACCACTGAGCTGTCAACAGAGCTGCTAGCAACCGACTTTGTGACAAAAGGTTAAGTGCCTACGTAAGGCTCGAGCACACCATATATGCTTTTAACTGCTGCTGAATGCAATCCAGCTGAGCCCACTGGAAGGTTATGGACTCTGCAGGAGGGATGCCATCAGCTGTAAGGTATGTACATACTCCCTTTCACGTGCCAGCAAAGAGCAGCCCCAAACTGAGGAGGCAAACCAGGATTTTCAAAAGCTTTCAGAAAACTTTCGAGAATTTCATGAAGCCATTCCTGTAAATGTTGATGGCCAGATAAAGATGCTTAAGAAAATGTGAGGCATGCTCAGTTTCAGTGACTCAGAAAGAACATGACATGCAGTCACCTCCAAAACAAAATATCATCAGAAAATATCAGCAGAAAGAATTCACCTGGTTTACCTAATTTTGAGAAAAAAGACAAACATGGACGCAGTCCTGAGGTTTTCAATCAGCCAAAGTCTACAGTGACTTCAAAGGGAAAGTCCCCTGAATGTCAGCTATTGCAATGTTCCTTGATCTGCTGGGACATTATTGTGGCACTAATCATGATTCCTCCATAAGATAATTAATGACAAGCTTTGTTGGTTTTTTTTTTTACTTGCTTCCATGGTACAGCTAATTGAGGAACCAGGCTGAAAAATTAGTCATAACAATTAAATAGGGGATGATTCCTGAATAACTGGGGTAAGTTACTGCAGAATACAATGACCCATGTATTACAGATTACTATGAAACAAATAAAACATGCTGTTTTATACACAGAAAATAAAAACCACATGCAATTCCACAGAAGGAGGGAACGTCATTGCATACTCTGTTTCCCACGTAACAGAGACACCTGCATTAATATCCCCTTTATTAGATCCTTAAGTTCAGCTGCTTTACAGAATCTCTTGCAGAAGACATTTTTGGCCATGAAAGATGAAACACTTGACTCAGATGCATAAAGCTAACTGGTGGTAGAGACCATTCTCCTGTTCTCCAGCCTCATCCATCACAACTTACAAAACAAAAAAAATACAGTTTTCTATGCCAGTGCTGGGATACACCACTTGGAATGGTAGGTGGTGGCTGCTCCACTCCACTTTCAGTCTCCTGAGTCCTTTCCTCTTTCCAGGTGCAGGATTTACTCACAGTTAGAATAACTGCTCACTTTCTAACTGATCCCAGCCCCCTCTTAAACAGCTGCAAGTCCCTGATGCGTCTCCCAGGCCTGAAAGTTTCTTGTTCTCAGGGGCTGGACAAAGGGGCCGTGCCCTGAGCCCTCCCCAGCCTGGCAGTGCCTTGGCTGCCAGGGAAGGGCACTGCACACCAGCTGGGATACAGCAGAGGGAAAGTAATCTCCACCACTGAGCCTGCCCAAATCTCAGCTACAGCATCCTCTCAGGGGCTTTAGTTAAAAACTGCAGCAGGCTGCCAACAGTCAAACAACTCAAGGCAGTGGACCAGCCCCTTGCAGGCAAAGCTGGGACAAAGGAACAGGAGTTACATCCACCAGGGACTGCATTCCAGCTGCAATACTCAGCCAGAGGAAGGAGCAGGGGCTGCAGAGCTGCTGCAGAGCAGGGCGAGCTCCAAATCACAGCCTGGTCTCTGCTAACCCCTGTGCCAGCCAGAGTGGCACATGTGAAATTCTGTTCTCTCTGCCCTGTGGAGGCAGGGCAAGGAGTTACCTGCACTTGCCTTGCTCCTCTGCAAGGGCCTGCAGAGGTGAGGAGTCCTCAGCACTCACAGCCCCTGCATGGCTGCACATCCATGGGGTTAGAGCTCCAATTCCAAGGAAATAGTTACCAAAGACCATTTCCAAACCATTTCTAAACAGATCACAGCCAGGCACAGGAAAGGGCCTCTGCAATGCCAGAAGATACATGGTATTTATTATGTCTTCATGAAAAACATGTCCAATAAGACCACAGGCAGACACAGACAGCTACAGACAGGAACATTTATAAATGACAGCATGTCCACCATCACAGGTCACATCCCATCACTTCTCACTGCCTTGTAATCGTTGCTGTGTGGGCAACCCTGGCCAGGAAAGGAGCTGCTTGACAAGTAACACTCCTTCATTTTTAAAAACGAGGTACAGTCAGAGCACAGGTTACCATTAGGTCTGTGCCAGTTGTTACAGATTGACATAGAAATTATAAATATCCAGATACTAGTCTGGTCAACTGGACTGATTCTTCCTATAGGCAGGTTACTGTATGGAGATGAGCTGCTGGATTTTTTTTATTTAGTCCAAAAACAGAGGTTCAGGACCCTGCAAGAATGGTAAAACCAGTAAATTGAAAAGGTGAGGAGAAAATTAAAAGAACCCTACAGTTCTGCAGCTCAGGTTGTATTCACCCACTTCCCAAAGGAATACAAACAGATATATTTGGTGTTTCAGTGTTCATGATGTTTGTGCTCACCCCATTGATACAAAGTGATTACCAATATTCCTGCATAAGCAATAAACTTGGCTTTGGCTTCTTTGTCCAAAGTGAAAGGAGTTGGCACCTAAATATGTCTTCTTGTGCTTTTTGCTTGAAGGGAAAAAAGACACTCATGGCCAGTGGGTTCAACAGAAAATGATGGTGATTTTGACACGTTCCATTCAAGAAAAATTAATACCACTGAGCTTGAACTGAGCCTCTGGCTCCTGCCCAAATTTTGAAGCTTCCTTCTTTTGGAAGAAAACAAATATATGCTTCATGCAGAAGATCAAGAGAGTGGAATAAGACAGGAGCTGTTGGGAAGATCCCCACAAAGCTGCACCAAGCCAGAGAAAGCTGCTTTCTGATCCTGAAAAGGATGAACAGAAGTTAACAGACCCGAGGCTGCAGAAAGAAGGGGGAAGTCACTCCCCTTCCCTCAACTCAGAAGTGAAGTACAGCACCAAACTAAGCATTCAGCACAATCAAACCCGGGGGGTGGAATCAGTGCCTCACACCAAGGAGTACTTTACAGGCTGAGATAAGTGGGTATGAAAGAAGGGGCATGTCAGCTGTGGCTCCTTTCGTGTTGTCATTGCTGACTACAGCAAGTGTATCGAGCAGGGTTTGTGGTGTGGGTGATGGCTTAAAATAAAAGAGATGAATATTTCATACGGTAAGAGGATCATGAAGATATGCCAAGATGTGGACAAAACATGCAAACAAAAATGCAACTGCGGCCACTTTTAAAATCTATTTCAAACTCTGTTTAAGAGCTGAGTTTGTACCCATGCAATACTGGCACGGAGTGCAGTGGCATTATTCTCAGACCAAGACAAAGAGTGTAAGATCCTGCTCGTAAAATTAATAGCTGTGTTTACAAGGTCTTTAAGATGCTGCCTATTTTTACTCAGTGAATCATTGCCCTTCTTTGCAAAGTATATTTCATTAATCTTAGCAATGCACTCAAATCTCAGTGGAGTTGCTCTGCTTACAGACCAGATCTGACGTTCTGAGTCTAAACTATTTGTCACAGTATTCAACTTTAATAAAAATTGTATTTATTGGAAGACACCATTTCCTCACATTCTCTTAAATCAAAACAACCAATTCCTGCTAAGCTATCTCTCTCCCTCTCCCCCCTCCCTCGAGGAAAACAGTAAGATTTATGAAAAGCAAAATTCACTTCTGTGTAAAATTATGCAATCCTAAAAATTAGCTTTATCCTCCAGCTGGACTTCATCTACTAAAATAAATGAAACTTCATCTGCAACGAGATATTAGAGGAGCTAATACATCACTTGTTGTGTTTTTTTTAAAACATGGTCATTGTAATTTGCAATCCGTGGAGATGAAAAGATAATGGCAATAGTGCAGATCTATGTTAGAGAAGCATCTGCAAATCTCATCACATTTTTAATGAAACAAGCAAAACCATCTCCCCACAATAATCTGCTGGAATTAGGCATCGGGTCCTCCAAGTGCTTATACAAAATGTGACTTTCTTTACACAAGCAGACAAGAGGCTGGGAAGCAAAGCATTTACTTTCACTGATGAGCAAGTGCTCAAATCGCCTCTGCCAACAAATCGTTCACCTTATGGGACTGTTCATGTCTGAAATTTGCTGTTTGGTTCAGTGTCTGTAGGATGGCGCCTTCAGCTGACACCTGCAGCAGCAGATTCACACAGGCAGCACTGCAGCCCTCTGCATTCCCTGGTCCAGGAGATGAACAAAGGGCAGAGAGCAAAGCTCTGCTGCCTGCCCTCCTCGGGATCTGGCCCCAGGAAAATGCCAGACCTCTCACATTTGGCATTTTAACAGAGCTTCGCATCCAATGTTTAACTCCCAATTTTATTTCCTCCTCGACTCATTGTATCTAAAAACTGAAATATATTTAAAAAAAAAAATCACTAAATATGTTTGAAAATTTAGGCCAGGCATTCTGAACAAAAGCATGCTCTGTCCTCCCCTTGTAAAATATTTCTGGGCTTTTGCACAGGCTTCATGCCTTCACACAGCTGGTAAACGTTTGCTTCAAAATATATTCAAACAATCCCCCTGCAAAGGGTTTGTAACATATAGACTCGAGCTTCAGCTGGGCAGGGTCATTTACACAGCACATCCATAAATTGTAAAAAGCTGCCTCCTCCTTGTTCCAAACTTTGCAATTACCACTTTGTTTATACCAACCACCACATGGAGGTCTTGGAGAGGTCACCCAAGAAATAATATATTTCCCTATCTGCTTTCCCAGTTTTATGCTCGTGGAGCCAGGGTCTACTTCCTTCCCTTGACTCCACAAAAAATACCAGTGTCACGGTATTATCCAATCCTTAAGCAAGGATAAATTACCAGCCACCTGAAATCACGGCAAGGTTAAACACGAGCATGTTGTGCAGTGACATCACAGCGTTACTTTTGGGCAGCCTGTGTGCAGTGCGGGCTGCAAGCCCAGCAGGGCTCTACCTGTGCCACACACCCTGGCAGCCCAGCACAGCCCCTGCTGTTCATGACACACAGCAGGGCTCTACCTGTGCCACACACCCTGGCAGCCCAGCACAGCCCCTGCTGTTCATGACACACAGCAGAGAGAGACGTGTCCCCCCCACCCCAGAGCTGGAGGCAAACATGCATCCCAAAAAAGGAAGAGAAAACAATACGCTGGATCCATCACAGATTGTTACTTCACAGACTTTTCACAGCCAAATAAACATTTTGCAGCTGGAGGTCTGCGTGAGCCAGAATAACAAATGTCCCGAGACCTGCTGGAGATTTGGGATTAGGCTGCCTGATGAAAGAGGGTCATCCTGTGCATGCCTGCATGGACAGAGGAGAATATTTAGTGCTCAGGTCCTTCAGGATAATTACCTGAAAGTACCTTTTTTTTTCTTTTTTTGTCCCAGCATTGGAAGGGTTTGGGGGCAGGATGGAAGGTTTGGGTGGGGTTTATTTTTAAGTATGTTGTGGCAGGTACCATGCTCCTCTGGGCATTAGAAGTGATCAGTGACCTTACAACAGCCCTAGGTGGCCAAAGATGTGATGGGTAAATTCAAGCAGTGCCCATTTTAACGGTGTTCACCCGGGACCTCGTCCCTCAGCCCTTGGTGCAACCCTGATTCCTTTGCCAACCCTCAGATGTCTCGGGACTGGCTCCTTCAAACACTGCCATCAGCTGGCAAACTCCTACATCTCTCACTCACAGGTTTTCCCTTTGCCTCCCCACCACTGGGAGAAGTTGGTTGTAGTCAAAGCTGCTCAGGCAGGCGGATTTTGACACTTTTGAGCGTTGGGTTTTTTAGGCAGCGACCTTCACCAACAGCTCTCAAGAATCTAAACCATTTCTGGAGAGGAGACCTTGCTGTGAGTCAGTAGCAGTTGACAAGATGGAAAATCAGGGATGAGGATTTGCCAGAGGAGCAAGGCTGCTTGCAGGGTGCCACAGAGATCTGCAATAGGACTCAGACTATTATTGTATTTATAAATGGTCTGGAAAAGAGATAAATAGCAAGATGGCATCTGCTGCCAAGATGAATTTCTTCAGGACAGCTGTAACAAAAAATAAAAAAAAAGCCTGTGAAGAGTTGCAGGAGTATGTTGAAGTATTGAATCACATAGGAGTTAGGAGGAAAAAACTGCTCTATTCTGTGTTCTACAGCACAGTATTGCACATGAAGGAAAACAACTCTTGCTATATTCACCCACCAGTGGGCTCCAAATTAAACATCACTGCTCAGGAGACAAATTTCTGAGGTCACTGTCGGTAGGCCTAGTAATGAATACTTGTGGCAGTAGGGAAAGAAAGCAAACAAACATCAAGTTAAGATGGTGAACAGAATAAAGGATGAAGTGGTCAGCGTGGCCGTGCCACTGCCCACATGGGCTGTGTAGCTTTGGTCACCCATTTCAAAAAAGAAAAAAGAATTAGAGATGCAAAGGGACAGAGACAGACCTGGACCTCTCTGCCTGGAGAAAGACCATTTAGGGGATGTGATAAAGGGTAAACCATGGGTGCTCTAATAGAAATTAGGTTAGAAGCAACAAAACCAACACGTTAAAAAAAAAAACCAAAAACCGAACCAACACAACAAAAAACCCCAGAAGTATTTGATTGATTTGCGGATGATTCCCTTTCTTTCCCCTCCAAGACACTTGCACATCTTCACAATGACTGCTTTCTGAGGCTGCCAGAACATAAGTCATACATTGACCAAGAGTCCCTCATGAAGTGCACATGTGAGCAGCCCTGCATGGCTTAGTTCTGTGATGGAACTCATTGCCACAGGAAGCTGCTCAGGCCAAAATCAGAAACGTGGCCCAAACAATGGAATAAGTAAATTTGTAAAGGATAGATCCCTCTGCTAAGTACCAGGGGGAGAAGGGGAAAGGCACCACCTCCTGCTCAGGAAGTCCCAGGAGTGGGAGGCTGCAGGGATCAGCTTGGGGAAGGATTGTTGATCTGTGCCTTTCCACAGGCACCTGCTGCTGCTCAGTGTCCATCAACGACATGTGACAAGAAGGACCTTTATTTCCAAGGCTTTTCTGTTCTATTACCAGCTCTCCAAACCAGAGAGAAAGAAAGTTTTGGGGTTTTATTTAATTCCTGAGCCACTCCTATGTCCCTCACTCAGCAAAGGGTGAAAGGAGATGCACCTGAACGACAAGGCTTCCTGGGCAGGTGTCTGGGAACCTGGAGAGAACCCTCCATCCTGTGCAAGTCAGCTGGATTGCTCTTCCCAAAGCCCTGCTGCTGGGGGAATAAACAAAGCACAAACTTTCCCAGATGTGAGCTTCACGAGGAATTCTCAGCCAACGTCTGATTTATAATTTGGCATCCTCGGAAAACACAAAATCACGATTCAAAGGCGGAATGTGGATGTGGAATTTCTAAGGAGGGAGACAGAAAGGGTTTATTCACAGATTAGTCCCAACTCCTGTATTTGTAAGCTTTTTCACTGCTTCCAAATGTTGCACTGGGCAACGGTTCTTCCTCTCACAGTAAGAAGATTAAAGCTGAGTGTCCAGATTCTCTTCATTTTCCATGACTGTTAGCCAAGTAAAATCTCCTCTGCAAAGCTTGCACAGGGTGAGCAGTTGCATTATTGCACCATGCAACAGAAGAGGAGAGGTAGATTGTTCCATTGATTTCTGCTGGAGAAAGGTTTGCCACGCAAGCAGCAAGATCTCCCCCACAGAAAGCAACCCTACTGATTTTCCAGAGTGCTTATCACTGGAACCTCTCCTCCTTCATAGAGACCCTGAGCACCGGGAAAATAAATAAATAAACAAACAAACAAACTCTATAACAACCAAAACTAAAGAACATGGAGGAAGGAACACTGCCTGAAAGAAATTACCAACATAACCTTCATCCCCTGGAAGAAACAAAATCTGACCTAAGAGGGGACGGGAAGGAAAGCAACGGGAAGATGAAATCAGCAGAAACCTGACTGAATGCATTAAACAGCACCAGTACAAATAGATATAGATAAATATCTTCAACAGATATTTTGGCAACCTTGGCTAAATGATGATTTAGCCTGGCATCCTTTCTTTCCAACTCATCTGCTTGTTAAAGGTGTCAGTTCCCTTGCACTGCCTACAGGAATATTTTGACAGAAGTGTCACAGGGGAACTCACTGGTGCTGTTTTCACTTGGCATCGTTGACATTTTCCCTTTGTTTTTGAATCTCCTCTTCTTCTAGCTGCATTTCTCTCTTTTTTATTTTTTTTTTAACCTTTTTTCCCCCCAGAAGACGAGATTCTCCATCAGTGCCTTGTGCAGATGCTGCCAAGCGAACACAGCTGTAATGTCAGAGTATCTCCATTCTCCTGGCAGGTAGTCCCTTTCCTGGGATGCACTAAAAGCTTAGATAGAATTGGGGGAGCACACTGAGGCAGGCAGAGTCTAAAGCTTTCATTTTAGATACAGATTTCTAATAGATTCACGTAGGTCCCCCATGACACATGCACAGAGGGGGGAAAAAAGAACAGATTCAGTCATTTTAGAGAAGAGCCTTGTCACACAGACTAAACACTGACTGAAGAGCAGCCGAGGGTAATACCAGAGTGAAAACACACACAGCCTTCACATGTGGCCAGGAAACCGACATTTAATCCAAACTAATTAAGAGTGTTTTAAACAGCACATCAAAGACTTCTCAAATTCAAAGGTGGTGTCAGAAACAGAGGACAAGGAAAATAAACTAGGCAGATTAGAAAAGGGGGGGAAGAACAAAATATGGGAATTTCGGTCTAGAAAAGTTTAGACTGCTGAAATAAACAGAGGAAACAAAATCACCCAAATTTATTCACTGGGAGAATGATGCTAGGAAAAAGGGATTGGTCCAGGAGCACTGGGAGCTGGTAAACAACATCCAAGGAGTCATTGTTCCACACACCCACACAAGATAAAGACTGGCTCCTCGAGCCGTGAGGAAAAAGAGGTATTGTATTTTACCAAAAATATGGTAACTTCTAGAACTTGTAACATAACCTCAGCCTACCAGGAAAAGCCAGGCTCATGGTGAAATCATGCATTCAACGGGACCCAAGAGAATATTCAACTGAGGCAAAAAAATAGCTGCTGCAGCTTATTAACTGCCTCCTCAGCACCCTCGGGACAA